>NC_057799.1:166245328-166336744 GCF_018294505.1 Triticum aestivum | reverse complement strand
ATAGAATATATTTTTGATTGCTTCTTTTTGAGCCTGGTGACTGGGACCTTTGCCTATCCAGTAGTGTTGAGTATTTTATTTTTATTTCATTTTAAATTAGGTTTTTAGCAAAACAGTACTTTTTAGTTATAGCTTTGTTTTAGTCTTTTCTTTATTGTTTTTATTAGTTTTAAATTGTTTCTTTTTGTCTCTTTTGAAAAATTTGGTTTTGTTTCTGTTAGTCAACAAAATAAAATTTTATTTTATTTTAAAATTTTATTTTATTTAGTTTTGTATGAAAACTTGTATAGGACATAGTTAGAGTTTTATAAAAGCTTTTCATTTGTTTCTTTTCGCAAATAAAATTTTATGAAAAATACTTTATGTTAACTTAATTGTTTTAATTTTTATTTTCTATTAATTTATTAGTTTAGTGTTTTAATTGTTGTTAAGTTTTTACTTAGGGCAAAACTATATTAGAGGTTTGTAGCAAAGTCATAGACTATCGTTAGTAGTTTTTCTTGGTAGTTTTGTTTGAAGTTTCTTTGGAATTTGTTTGAGTTTTATTATCGAGTATGTTGGGGATATAACTACTGAGTGTAAACCGGCCAGGAGGGCCCGATTCACCCTCAATTATATTGAAGCCCACGAAGAGCCAGAAGATGGCGTTTTACTATTGAAGCTTAGAGGCCCGGAGCCAAAGGGCGGATTAAGGCCCATAGTGGTAAACCACCATGGTTATGTAACTTGTAGTGTAAGTTAGGAAAGGAGAGACCGAACCGGACACTTGTATGAGTCGGCCTCGGGACGCTGTAGACCGGCCAGGCGTCAATCTATGTATATAAAGGGACGACCCGGCGGCGGTTCAGGGACGAAAACAACAACTCGAGACTCAGGCAAGGCGTATTTGCTCCCTGGTCATCGAAACCCAATCAATCCCATCGCAACTAGACGTAGGCTTTTACCTTCATTGAAGGGGCTGAACTAGTATAAAAACTCCCGTGTCCCTTGTCCGGTTTAACCCCTTCAAGCTAACCCGTTGCGATGGCTCCACGACTAAGTCCTTTCATGAGGACATTTGACGTGCTAATTCCACGACAGTTGGCGCCCACCGTGGGGCTATCGCACGATGGTTTCGAGTTCTTGAAGGGCAGCTCTGAAGGACTCAAGGGGTACGTGGTTGGCCGGATGACCAAGATTCGTCGCAGCAAGCTCTACATCGACGTAGAAGGATGGGGCCCTGAGGCCGGCTCAATCGAGTACGGATACCGGGTCCCCTTTGGCGGAATTCATGTCTTCATTGGCAAGATCGGCGAATCGGGCCCTGAGCCGGACATCTGCACCGACCTCGTCGAGACGGCTCAGCGTGCGAGTCCTGCCCGGGTTAAGCCCGCCATGAAGCGTGCGTTCGTAGGATGTGTCCATGGGATCGGATCTGAACCGGTGTCTGAAGGCGAGACGGCTGTTTATTCCAACGGCGAGTCATCCACTGGCGAAACCGAGTCCCTATACCAAATTCATGACGGTGTGTTCGAAGGATATTCCGATGGCAACAGTATTCCGGACCTCCTTGAACTGCCAAGTCGGGTTACTGTGTACATGGCCGAAACACAGCCCACTTTGCAGTCTTCATCTACAGCGGCAATGAATACTGGATTAGCAGCTGCGGCAGGAGCCCCGACGCGCCGACCGGCTCAAGTCCTCTCCGGTTTGATGGATGCCTGGGCGACCTTGTTAACCACGGCAGTTACCCCGGAGACGCAGGATCAGCACAATGCGGATATTGCAAATCTGAAGGACCAGATAACACAGGCTAAGGAGGACCTGGCAATTGAGGATGCTAGGATGGCTGAGGAACGGGCCGCTTTGGATGCCCAGTCACAACAGATACAGGCGCAGAATTACCGGCTCATGCTGGGTCGGAATGCATCAGATGATGTAATGCGAAGGAAGTACCGGTCTCGTCTGCCGTCGGTCTACGAAGGTCTGAACCTCTTCCAAACAACAGGCGCGGGGCCAAGCAATCCGGCAGCTGCAAATCGGACCGATGCGCCTAGGGCAGCGCCGGATCAACCACGGATGACGGAACCACCCCGATGAACAGATAACCCGCCGCAATACGTGTCCACACCGACGGGTCACTTCTCGAGCCCTTTGGATAACATGATTGCCGCAGCATCGCGCCTGGCAGCCATTCCGATGGAGGGTGATTCACTAGCAGCGATTGAAACGCGGCGGGCTAGGGACCTTCTTCAAACTGCCGTTGCAGCAGCAGGCTTATTCCTATAGCCGGGATAAAATTCATTCAACCCCTCGTCCGAGCCCAAACTATAGCAGGCACATGGATGAACCGGAAGTGTCTAGCAGTGCGCGGCGCCGCAATGGACCCAATCTGGCGCGCGGTGAAGCAAATGCTCAAGACGTGGTGGATAATGGCAGAGCACGAAGGGAGGCCGCTTTACATGCGGGTCGTTATCAACCCGCCCCGGTTGACCGAGGCACCGGGCTTGCTTTTAGTTCTTGTGGAGTGTCGTGTCTCATTCCGGCTCTCCGTAATGTGCGTCTGCCAAAGGATTTCAAGGGTCCACGTAAGGTGCCTAATTACACTGCGGATCAGCCACCTGAGGCATGGATCGAGAGTTATGAGATGGCAATGGAGATGCTATATGTGGATGAAGCGGCCTGTGAAAAGTACTTCACGATGATGTTGGAAGGGACAGCCCGTACTTGGTTGAAAAATTTACCAGCTAACTCCATTGAGTCATGGGATCAGTTGAAGGCCCGTTTTATAGCCAATTTCAAAGACACGTGCAAACAGCCTATGTCCATTATGGATCTGGATGCTTGTGTTCAAGGGGAGAATGAGTCAACAACTCATTGGGTGCGCCGGGTTTCAGAAGTGTTGCATTCGTCCGACCGGATTAACGCCGGGCAAGCGATTATAATGCTGGAGCGTAATTGCCGGTTTAAGTCACTGAAGATGAAGTTGGGACGGCTCAAGCGCCACTGCAATGACATGGGAACCCTTATGGCAGCCTTGGTCAAATATGCCGATTCTGATAATACCAAGGATCCTGATTCTGATGAGGAGAAACCGGAGAAGGGAAAGAAGAACGGCGGTGCAAAGGGACAGCATCACAACCAAGGAGGCCATGGGAATAATGGTAAGCGTAAGGTAGATAGTTCAGATCTTGTGGCTAACACCAATATGCAGCGTCGTAAAGGTAAACCGCCCCAGCGCGGTGGAGGGATGAATCTGGAGCGTTTGTTAAACCAGCCCTGCCCAAAGCATGGGACCAAGGAGGCCCCTTCCACACATCTTTGGAAAGATTGTTATATCATGAAGGAGTTCAAGAATTCCGATGTCTTCCGGTATGATCAGGGTCCGTCGGGCGGTTCAGGTCCAGGTTTTCATGGTGGCGGCGGTTCAAGCTCTGGATTTCAGAATAATCAGGGCAACCAGAATAACCAAGGCGGTAATGGCCAACAGAATAATCAAGGAAATCAATAGCAGTCAGGTTATCAGAGTCACCCTAAGCAGTTGAATGGTGGGCAGTATCATGTGTTCACTACTAGCCTGTGTAAGCGCGATCAGAAGCTTCACAAAAGGGCAGTTAATGCTGTTGAACCGGCAGTGCCACGTTATTTACGGTGGTCCGAGCAGCCCATTGTGTGGAGCAGAGAGGATCATCCGCCCCGGGTTGATAATCCGGGTCAACTGGCTCTGGTGGTAGCACCTCAGGTGGGAGGTTACAAGTTTACCAAAGTCCTGATGGATGGAGGGAGCAGTATCAACATCCTGTACTATGAGACTTTTCGTCGCATGGGGTTGACAGACAAGAGTCTTAAACCGTCCAACACTGTTTTTCATGGTGTAGTACCAGGTAAATCGGCATATCCTGTTGGCAAGATCGCTTTGGAGGTTGTGTTTGGAGATGAGCATGATTCCAGGTCTGAAAAATTGACGTTCGAAGTGGTGAAGATCCAGAGCCCGTATCACGCACTGTTTGGACGGCCGGCTTACGCAAAATTCATGGCGAGGCCCTGCTATATTTATTTACAGCTCAAAATGCCGGGTCATAAGGGGACCATAACAGTACATGGAAGTCGAAGGATCGCTTTGGATTGTGAGGAAGGTGATGCGGCTTATGCTGAGTTAGTTTGTGCTACAGAGGGGCTGAAATTTTATAAGGACAATGTTGATCCGGGAGACATGACCCCTCTGAAGAAGCCCACTACTGAGCATGACCCGACCCTGAAGTTCAAACCGGCTGATGAGACTAAACTTGTTGACTTTGTTCCTGGTGATTCATCCAAACAGTTTAGCATCAGCACCAATCTGGATCCGAAATAGGAAAGCGCACTCATCCAGTTCATCCGTGAGAACCGGGACATTTTTGCATGGAAGCCTTCTGACATGCCAGGCGTACCGAGGGTACTCGCTGTGCACACTCTCAATATTGATCCCAAGTTTAAACCAGTCAAGCAATTTCTTCGGCGGTTTAACAAGGAAAGACGCAAGGCCATTGGTGAAGAGGTAGCCCGGCTGTTGGCTGCTGGCTTTATCATCGAAGTATTTCACCCTGAGTGGTTGGCTAATCCGGTGCTCGTTCTTAAGAAAAACGGCACTTGGCGTATGTGTGTGGACTACACAGATTTGAACAAGGCTTCTCCGGTAGATCCTTTTGCTCTCCCGCGTATTGATCAGATTATTGATGCGATGGCGGGTTGTGAGCGCCTGAGTTTCTTGGATGCTTATTCAGGTTATCATCAGATTAAAATGGTCGTTAAGGACCAGGAGAAGACAGCCTTCATCACTCCCTTTGGAGCCTTCTGCTATGTTTCTATGCCCTTTGGGCTCAAGAGTGCACAGGCAACTTATCAGCGTTGTGTGCAAAATTGTCTTCACACGCAGATTGGGTGTAATGTTCATGCCTATGTGGATTACATTGTGGTAAAATCCAGGAAGAAGGAAACCTTGATAGATGACCTCAAGGAAACATTTGACAATCTTCGGGTTTACAAAATGATGCTTAATCCGGACAAGTGTGTTTTTGGTGTTCCGGCAGGCAAGCTCTTAGGCTTTCTGGTGTCTAACAAAGGCATTGAGGCTAATCCAGAAAAAATCAAAGCGATTACATCTTTGGCTAAACCGAAGTGTATCAATGATGTTCAACGTTTGGCGGGTCGAATTGCAGCCCTCAGCCGGTTTATCAGCCATTTGGGAGAGAAGGCGATTCCTTTGGATCAGATGTTGAAAAAGACAGACGATTTCGTCTGGAGTGACGCAGCTGATGCGGCGTTTGAGGACTTAAAGCGGCAGTTGGTTGAACCGCCGGTTCTTGCTGCTCCGGTTGACAAAGAGCCCTTATTATTGTACGTGGCTGCTAATGCCCGTGCTGTCAGCATGGCAATTGTGGTGGAGCGCAAGGAGGCTGGTAAGGAATATCCGGTTCAATGGCCGGTTTACTATATCAGCGAAGTGCTTATTGAGTCAAAGCAACGATATCCGCATTGGCAGAAGCTGGTTTATGGGGTTTTTATGGCTAGCCGGAAGCTCAAGCAATACTTTCAAGGTCATCCCATTACAATGGTCATTTCAGCTCCTTTGGGCGATATAATTCAGAACAGAGAGGCAACTGGCCAAGTTGCAAAGTGGGGGATTGAGCTTGGCCCGCACGGATTGAAGTATATGCCTCGGGCATCAATTAAGTCACAGGAGCTTGTTGACTTCATCAATGCTTGGACCGAGTTACAGGCACCAGAGGACAAACCGGATAATACATACTGGACCATTCACTTTGATGGATCCAGGCAATTGGAAGGCTCGGGGGCTGGAGTTGTTCTTACTTCCCCTCGAGGTGATAAAATTTGTTATGTTCTCCGTCTAATGTTTCCTTGTACTAACAATGCAGCTGAGTACGAGGCCTTACTCCATGGTCTCCATGTGGCTAAAGAAATGAATTTAAGCCAGGTTCGCTATTTTGGAGATTCTGATCTGGTGGCTCAGCAAGTTTCTGGTACTTGGGATTCTAAGGATCCACTCATGGCGGCTTACAGGCGCGAGGTGGATATTGTGGCAGGTCACTTTAAAGGTTATCAGGTTGAGCACATTGACCGGCGCAAAAACGAGGTAGCATATGCTTTAAGCCGGCTGGGATCTCAGCGTAAACCGGTACCACCCAATACCTTTTTAGATATCTTGCATATCCCGTCTGTTAAGTTGCCTACAGAGGAGGATTTAGCTATTCCTGATCTGGAGGCCCAGTTGGTGGCCACTTTACATGCCACTCCGGATTGGACGGTTCCATTTTTTGCGTATTTAAACCGGGGCGAGTTACCAGATGATGAGGTCTTCGCCAGACAGATAATCCGGCGGTCCAAGTCCATGGTTATTCACAATGGCGAGTTACACCGTTGCAGTGTTTCAGGCGTTTTCCAACGTTGTATTTCTCCTGAAGAAGGACAAGAGATTCTACGTGAAATCCATGAAGGGGATTGTGGTCACCATGCCGGTTCAAAGTCCCTGGTGGCTAAAGCTTTCCGGCATGGGTTCTATTGGTTGATGGCTCATGCTGATGCGGAGGATCTGGTAAAGCGGTGCGACGCTTGTCAAAAAATTTCACGTCGAGCTCATGTTCTGGCTCAGGAGCTACAGATGATTCCTATCACTTGGCCGTTTGCCACTTGGGGGCTTGATATGGTGGGACCTTTTAAGCGCTCCCAGGATAAGAAGACCCACCTGTTGGTGGCGGTTGACAAGTTCACTAAATGGGTTGAAGCGGAGCCCGTCAGCAAGTGTGATGCAGCCACAGCTGTTCAATTCCTCTAAAAGATCCTTTTCCGTTTTGGTTTTCCACACAGCATTATTACAGATAATGGCACGAACCTTTCTAAAGGTGAGATGGAGGAGTTTTGTCAACGAAAGCACATCTGGCTTGATGTAGCGTCCGTGGCTCACCCCCAATCCAATGGTCAAGCGTAGAGGGCGAATCAAGAAATCCTAAAGGGTATCAAGCCCCGGCTCATGGTTCCCTTGAAGCGGCGCCGGGTTGTTGGGTGGAAGAGTTACCATCTGTGTTATGGAGTATAAACACCACCCCAAACCGATCTACGGGTTATACACCTTTCTTCAAGGTTTACGGGGCTGAGGCCGTCCTCCCAAGTGATATTCGTCATGATTCGCCCCGGGTTGCCGATTATGTTGAAGCTGATAATGAGCAAGCACGCCAAGAGGCGCTGGACCTGTTAGATGAGAAACGGGACATGGCTTTAGCTCGATCGGCGGTTTATCAACAAGACCCGCGGCGTTATCACAGCCGCCGGGTTAGGACACGAACCTTTCAAGAAGGCGACTTGGTGCTCCGGCTCATCCAGGATCAGACCGATATGCACAAGTTATCCCCACCTAGGAAAGGACCCTTTGTGGTCAGCAAAAATCTGCACAACGGATCATACTACCTCATTGACGTTCGAGAAGACTCACGCAGTTCTGAGGAGGAGACCCGGCGGCCATGGAACATAGCTCTCCTTCGGCCTTACTACACCTGAGCCATAGGCTTTTCTTATGTACATATTATGACAATGTATATATTATGATCAATATAATAAACTGGCATCCTTGCTATAAGCGGGACCTCTGCCATTTTTCCAATATTTTTTTGGTTACAAGGGGGCTTCTGCTCTCAAAGCGATGACTCACCTTGTCCATTAAACCGGCTATCATGCCACCACACAGCTTGGGAGCTTCACACCCCAGGGGCCAAAGAGAGTCTGGATGTTATACACATCTCAAACATAGGCACCCATTGAGCACAGCTCACAAAGTTGCTTGGGGGATTTTTGTGCAAAAGCCACAAAGAGTTTGAAAGGACCCTTGCAATTGGGTATCGACCCACGGCTTGGAAGCCTGGTGTATTCACCTAAAACCCCGGGTTAACCTGCCTTCATCAAGTAAGCCACTCCTATCCAGGTAATCCTGGCACGACCCGCCGAACGTTTGACAAGTCAATCTTGTACGGACCCTGAACTTGTCAAAGTTAAAACGACGATTGGTTAGTTGGAGGCCCATCTTAAAAGGCTTTGCAAAATGGTTTAACTCAGTGGCCTGGCAGCCCATGAAAAGCCTTGAATTTGGGCCTGGCAGCCCCTGAAAAGCCTTGACTACATGGTTTCTTATTTGCTTTTTTGCCAAGTTTTCACCTTTGTTGATGAATTTATTTTGAACCGGTGTCCTTTGACCCGGTGTGGCTCTTCGGTCGTCATGTTAAACCCGGCTTGGCTTTCAGCTATACGTTGTTAGACCATCTTATCAAACCGGTGTTTTTTAACCCGGCCTGGCTTTGACTATATGTCGCCAGTATGATCATCTGTTGTTCATTATAACCCGGCATGACTTATTCATTGTTTCATTATAGGGTAAGGGGTATAACAGCTCAAGATTTGGGTTTTCACCCTTGCTCAGTGATTTCATATCACAGGCATGAGTTATTCATATTTATTCCGCTTTGGTTATTAGCCAGGCTTTACCTTGGGCATTATGACCCGTCCAGCGGTGAACCGCCGGGACAGATCTTTTTTATGCAGACAGAGGATTTGCATAATATTATGAAGATATATAAGCCAGCACTGAAATTGGCATGGCGGATCAAACAAAGTGTATCCCAGTGCACGATGGCAGCAGATCAAAGTATTTTAACTAGCCTATTACAAGGCGCTTCACGGCCCAAAATATGGAATTGTTCTTTACACAGAACAAAGTTTATGCAGCATCAATCAGATTGCCGGATCAGGACTCATCACCATGTTGACGTGAAGTTGATGGATCATCCGGCGTCGGTTCAGCCTCCTCTTCCTCATCCAGTAGCTGGAAGTCAGTAGTGGTCCAGTCAGTCCGGGTTAAAGCCTGAAAGACAGCCTCTTCACTTATAAGTTCAGCCCGATCAACATCAGGGGCGTAAGTGTGCTTACGGATTGGCGGAATCAGATTTTGCACTTCCGGTATGACAGTGTCAATCCGTTTGTTGTTGGCATCGTAGAAGGACCGGTGAACCGTCAAGTTAGCTTCTTCTACCAGTGGACTCGCCAGAGGACGCATCTCCCTTGTCACATTTTTGCGGGCTTCGTTATCAAACTCCACCCCGTTCTCTTGTTCACTAGGGAAGCCCTTGGCAATATCCATCGGATCAAGGTCAGCTATCCATGCTTTAACTCGGGTAAGTGCCAACAAAGCGCCGGCCCTGGCAGCAGATCGCTTCATCTCTTCTATCTGCGCTGGCATCATGGATAACCTTGCTAAAGTATCCTTGATCAATGTGGGGGGCGGATTGTTGTATGAAGCTGCACAGATAACCCGTTGGGCACCGGTATATAGTTGTTCAATCAGAGTATATGCTGCCTTCAGCTTCATCCGCATATCAGAGCCCAGATGAGCAATGCGGCCACCAACATCGGTTTAAGATTGTGATGTTAAACCGGCAAGGTTACAAAGATGATTATTCAAGGAATCTTGGCAAAAGTACTTACCAAATATTGCAGAGGTCATGGCATTCACTTGGCGCTTCAATCCAGTTAGCTCTTCCACCACCGGTTTAAGAGCCGACTCGGCGTCTTCAGCCCGCTTCAGCAATGCATTCTTTTCAGCCTCCCAGCTGGCACGCTCAGTCTTGAACCCTTCTTTAAGTTGTTCCATGGCTGTTAAAGCGGTTTTCAGCTCATCTTTTGCCTTGGATGTTTCTGCCTGTTGGGACTGATGTTCTCTTGAAGATCGGCAATTTGAGTGCCTTGGCGATTTATATCAGCCTTTCACAGACAGAGGAGGAGCATGTAAATATTTTGTCAAAGTCCCAAGCATATAACCAGTTATACACTTGGCACTTGGGGGCTAATGCGGATTGCTTCTTTACTACTAATTGTTTAAAGTCCCAAGGATCAATACAAGTTTTAATCTTGGCACTTGGGGGCTAATGTGTGTTTGATCCAAAAAATACACAAGGAAAGTCAACAAGATACAGTATGGAATATAAAAGTCCCGGTTTGTCTTCACAAGACAAACCGGCCTTTGGGGGCTACGAAGTCAAAGTGTTCTTTATCTTTAAAGACCCGGTTTATCTTTAAAAGATAAACCGGCCCTTGGGGGCTACAATACAATGAATGTATAGAATAAAGATGGTGTTTTGAAGATTACCTCATAGCGTTCCTTCATCAGATTTACCAAACCGGCTTCATAATCTCGGCTGGTGTAAAGCCGGTTCAAGAATCCGGAATGAAGATCTTGAGCAGAAAGATTAACATAGTCGGACAAGTCGGTCTTCCATTTTCCCTTGCCCATAGCAGCAAATTCATCCTTGGCAGTGTGCTTTGATAAAGCAACTGGGTTGCCTGGGGCGGTATAAGCAGTACCACTGACAACAACGTCATCATCATCTTTGGCTGGGCTCGGCGGATTGACATTGTCTTTGGCTGGGCTTGGCGGATTGGCAGCAGGGCTTGGCGGTTTGGCTGCAGGGCTTGGCGGATCAGCAGTCGACCTCAGCGGATCAGCAACTGGATTTGAAGGCGTGGCATGTGGACTTGATGCTTCAACATGTGTTTCCGGGTCAGCTTCCGGCGGATTGGCATCGGTAGCTGGGTCTTGCGGGGCAGTGTCATCCATGACAATATCAGGATTTTCACCAGCGTCGTCTGGGGTCTTCTCCGGTTCAACATCGTCAGTGGGGCCACTGGTCTTGGCTTTCTGGCTCAATCGGGCCTTGTTACTACAACATCAAAATAAAGATTAGTATGATAAACCGATGCATGAAGACACAAACCGAAAAATAATGCACTTACCCAGCGACGAACTTGAGGGGAGGCAGCTGAGTAGTTGATGAACCGCCAGATGAATTGGAAGACGCCTGGTAATTCGGATCAGACGGATTAAGTGGGTATCGGAAGAAACCCTTCAAAGGATAACGTTTTTTGGGAGAGCAAGGAACCTCTGGACGACGCTTCCGGGTTGGTGTATTCGGTAAACCGGAAGAGGTGACTTGCTGGCCACTGTGTCGGTTTGTGCGGCGCCCTTCAGGTTGTTGTTTCTTTGAAGGAAATTTTGGATCCAAATAAGCAAGAGGGTGAGAGTATTTCACTTTCCGAACTGCACGGCGAAATCTTTGAACCGGCACGAGATCTGAATCGGAGGAAAGAGAGATTACCTCAACATGGTCCGCACGGCTGACCTCCGCATCATTCTGATGATAGTCATTGTTAATAAGATGTATGAAAAAGGAGCCAAGGGAGTCAAGTTCTACCTCTTGATCCAAATCTTTAGCATCTTCGGGCGGATCAGCAGCTTCGCCGGTTTTCTTCTTGGCTGCTTTCTTGGTAGCTTTGCTCTTGGCACGAGGAGCTCTGTCCGGTTTATCTGAAGTCTTCCTTTTCCAAAAGGAGCTATTGGGCTGAAAAAATTAAACAAAGATTTGTTAGAGCAATGTTAAAGCGGAGGCGGATCAAGAAAGTACAAAGTTAAAATATTTACCGCTGGTGGTTTGTTGGCGGTGTAAAAGGGGGCCAGCCCGGTTTGGCTGCATGCGGCAATTGGTTCGTCTAACATCTTCTTCACTGATTCGGTGACTTCGTCATCAGTCACCTCTATTTCATTAAACCGTTGAGGATCGTTGGCATTTCCGGTATACTCATGCATTAATCCGGAGCGGCGACTTAAGGGCAGGATGTGCCATTTAACCCAACAGCGCACGAGATCAACACCAGTCAAACCGTTGGCCAAGAGAGCCCGGAGCTTGGCTAGTTGATGAGCATAAGTTTGCCGCTCTTTGGCAGTTAATCGTTGAGGTAATGGGTGGCCATTCCTAAGCCGGTGAGGGCGGTAACCCGGCAGGGGATTCTCTTCAGCAGGGGCAGTGTTCTGACAGTAAAACCAAGTTTGGTTCCAGTCTTTGGGATGACTGTGGTGTGATGCATGTGGGAAATCAACTTCTTTCCTCTTCTGGATTGATAACCCGCCAAGTTCCGTATTAGGACCATCAGAAAACTCAGTCTGGCGGTTCAGATGGAAAAAATCCCGGAACAGCTCAACGTATGGTTCCTCTTGAAGGAGGGCACTCAGGGCCAGGAACTCGCCAGTGAAGGACATTTTTTGAGGCTAAAGCGCCCGTTACTATATATCCATTGATCTGCGTTCCTGTAATCCGGGGCGGAACCCAGTTGCAGGCGGCGAATTGCTTGGTCATCTTGGACAGCAAACTCTAAAGGTAAAATGAAGGCCGGTTTATGATTGACGGTTTAAGAAGTATTAGTTGGTGTTAAACCGGGAGATTTGATCAAGGCGTATGTGTGAGATAAACCGGAAATTGTTATTCATGTCAAGATGGCGGTTTAAAGTGGGGACTAATGGTATATGGCAGATTACCAGCTACTAAAGATTTAAACCGCCCTTAGGTGGAGGAGCCAGAGATGAAAATTCACTAAGTGTTGACAGAAACAAGTTTCACACAATGATGAAATTTATTTGGATCTACCATACTTCAGAAAAGAAAAAAATTCTGCGACCTATAATGGCGTTAAGGCAGAACAGAGAAGGTCATGCGCTCTGCTGAGGATTCTATACAAAGAAGGAAGATCTACTCGTACTGAAAATAGACTCGGAGCAACTACCGCACGAGATCTACGCTACTGATTGGATCAAAGAAACTATGGCAGAAGCAAAATACGAAGAACTGGGATGAACACTTATGAACACAGATGAACTCGTTAACTCTAGCACAGATCTAAAGATGCGGGAAAGGGAAAACTTACCAGTGCAGATCTACCGCGGAGGGATGCCGCGAACTCTGGTTCGATTCAGGTTGATGCAGCGGCCTTTGTCGATGCAGTTCTCAAGGGTCGAGGGCGGCGGCGGAGCTTCAGAGCTTGGGCGTCGCGAGGAGGAAGAGGAAGGCACGGAAGGGGAAGAAAGAAAAAGGACCCGCGGGCTTTATTTATAAGGAGAAAGGGATAAATGGCAGGCGCAAGAATCGAGGAGCCTGAAGCGGCACAGAGGGCGCGCCTGTCGCCTCGATTTTTGGGATACCATTAATGAAGGGAATCTTTTCAATCTTTTTATACAGAGATGATGTCATGATGGTCCATTGATGTTTCCAGAGGATGACGTCACGGCGGTTTAACAAAGTTTACAGGAGAAGCCAACATGGCGGTTTACGAGAATATAAGGAGATGTTCACAAGATTTCTTTAAGTGTTGAAGATTGACATGAACAAGTTCAAATCAATCTGGGGCCTAATGTTGGGGATATAACTACTGAGTGTAAACCAGCCAGGAGGGCCCGGTTCACCCTCAATTATATTGAAGCCCATGAAGAGCTAGAAGATGGCGATTTACTACTGAAGCTTAGAGGCCCGGAGCCCAAGGGCGGATTAAGGCCCATAGTGGTAAAACACCATGGTTATGTAACTTGTAGTGTAAGTTAGGAAAGGAGAGACCGAGCCGGACACTTGTATGAGTCGGCCTCGGGACTCTGTAGACCGACCGGGCATCAACCTATGTATATAAAGGAACGACCCGGCGGCGGTTCAGGGACGAAAAACAACAACTCGAGACTCAGGCAAGGCGTATTTGCTCCTTGGTCATCGAAACCCAATCAATCCCATCACAACTAGACGTAGGCTTTTACCTTCATTGAAGGGGCCAAACTAGTATAAAAACTCCCGTGTCCCTTGTCCGGTTTAACCCCTTCAAGCTAACCTGTTGCGATGGCTCCACGACTAAGTCCTTTCATGAGGACATATGACGTGCTAATTCCACGACAGAGTATCTTTGTTGTTTTGATTGTTATTTTGACTGCTAGAATTTGTTGCTAGGATGTTGCTTATGTGAATGCTATGTTTGACTTGTATAGTTTTATTTGGAGAGTGACTAATAATTCTATCAAGTTTTCTGAGAGCGTTGTATCTTCATCAAGTAATACCAGGCAAGTTCACTTTGACCATGCTTTCATAACTATGTTTTTATTGCATTTAGTGGCATCTTTGCAACAACCCTCTAGTAGTGATATTGAATTCTTGTAGTTGAGTAGTATGCATGAGGTAGGAACCCATCACCCTGTTACCAAGCCCGGCACGTTATTTATTTTAATGCTACGCTATAGTAGATGGGGTTTGGTATGAGTGCACGAGAGTGGTGTGAAGAAGGAGGACTCTACGTCAATGACAGCAACTCCATGGTGGCACCTGCAAAGACTGCATCTTTAGGGCCTCAAGACTTCAAGACTCGAGACAAGAATTCAATACACACTACTGGGTGAAGGACGGTTGACGGGCACCCTGGAGCAACCAGTAGATTGGTGGGATGCATGGAGAAGCGCCATGACATCTTGCGGAAAGCTTCACCCAGACTCAAAGAGACGGAAGAATACTTCATGCCCGGAAGCTTACGTGTGCAACCGCAAGTCACTATGGGCTCTGGCTTGGTTGACCTTAGTTGTCACCCAGACTAGGACGGTGCTAGCAGATGTAGAACTACGGTAGGATTGGATGAGCACCAGACATCGGTCAGGGGAACTCTTCGAAAGACCATGTTTCGGTCATCTTGTTCTCAAACATCATGAAGTGCGAGAACTTAAAAGAGAGGGATCGAATCCTGTGGGTAAAGTGTACAAACCTCTACAGAGGGTTAAAACCTAATCGATTAGCCGTGTCCCCGGTTACGGACAATTTGAGCATCTGGACCTGGATCTATCTCGGAACTGTCAACACCGGACTGATAACTTAACTGTGGGCAACTTATGGTGATTTGGGCTATGAGACATCGGTTGGCGGAACCATGTCATGATAGGAAACTCCGTAGTATAGACTCCTGATATTTCTTTGATGTAGGGAAAATAAAACCAGCTTTTATGCAAAACAAAACTCAGACACAGAGCCAGAAAGCCATATTGCATTTAGTATAGTTTTATCATCTGTATTCTCATATTGTGATCTTGCCGGTACATTCAATGTACTCCTACACGGCTGCAACGTATCATGTTGCAAATATTTTCTTCTAACGAGTAAGAGTACGGTGTAGGGTTACGGTCTACACTCAACTTGCCGATGGCGTTGGTGGGACTCCACACCCGATTAATTGTTTTCCGCTGAGACTTATGAGGTATATATCAGTTTTATGTTATTTATACATGTGTTTGCACTTTGATATATACATTGATGTACTGTGTGTGCGAGCATACTGCTCCAGGGATGGCACGGATACACAGAGGCTTGACCATCTGTGGTCGGGTCGCTACAGATATGGTATTAGAGCACATGTTGACTGTAGACGTGACCCTAGAAATCGGAAAAGCCCCTAGGACAGGATATCTCTAAAACTTTGTTCTCAAAAAGACCCTTACTCCTTCTTTTCTGATTTTATCAAATAGTCCCTCTTACCACAAATAGTTAGAATATTCCCCTTATCCCTTTGACCACCCGGAGGACCACCTGAAGCCACTCCTAGAAGGATCATATATCGGAGAACTGATGGCCTCTTCAGAGTAAAGTAGATTTCACCATGCATTGGAAGAGTTGAAGCTACAACAGTTGAAGGCACTGAAGACTTGAAGAATCTGAAGAATTATTTGACCTTTAGAAGACCAAACCCCTGTTATACACTTACGTTAGATGCGACGGTTTGTGTGCTGTCATTTGTTGATGTGTTCCGACAGCAACAAAGTAAAACCCGTTTTTTCAAAACTATTGTTTGTATTGTGTGTATCCCTCCCCACCTCTCTCATATCTCATCCCAAAACTTTTGGACCCCATAGATGATGAATGAAGTTGGATTGGTATTCTCTGGATCGAAGACCCAGCCGAAGGCAAAGCTATGGATTCGGAACATGGAGAATCACTTCTGGAGCAATTTGGTTTCAAGGAAGAATGAAGTATTGTACGCTCTTCAATACTTTGAAGGAAGTGCTACAACATGGTGGCAGATGCATCATGCCATATAGGGATGGAATGGGGCAAAGACTTGGGAAGAATTCAAGAACACTCTTACAAGATCCCGTCTTATCCAGAAGCCATGTGACCCTAAAGTGAAGAAGCCTTATGCATGCAAGATTTGCGGAGAAATAGGACACACCCAGGAGGAACACAAGGATGGATGCCCTCATTGTGAGGAGAATCACCCAGCCAAAGAATGCCCGACTAGGCATGTTACTTGCTTCCTGTGTGAAGGAACCACGCACTACCAGGCCCAATGCCACATTTACCCCAAGGTACAAGAAGTGACCAAGCGACAGAAAGAAGCCCTCAGGGAAGGTTTAGAAGAACCTGTGATGAAGGAAGATGTTGAAGACCCCGATGGAGAAGGCCTAATCAAATTCTACTGCAATGCTTGCTATTCATGTGGAGAAGAAGGACATTTTTCCCAGTATTGCACCAAGGAAAGAGAAGAATATCTCGGATACATCCCAACAGCATAAGTGAAGTTTGACCCTTAGGAAATAGAAGCTCTCATCATTACAAAGAAATCCAAGAAGAGAAAACGAAGGCATCCCCAGAATAACCCAATTTCTGCAAAGAAGGACCTAAGTAATATCACTTGTTACAGGTGCAAGGATTTAGGTCACTATGCTGATAAATGTCCAGAAAAGAAGCTAAAAATCCAAGAAGCCTACATAATCACAAAGAAGCCCCGAGACATGTCGGAGTTATCTGTTTTCGTTGCAAGGAAGCAGGACATTTTGCTAGGGAATGTTCAAATCAGGAGAAAGCTGGAGCTGGGTAGTGGAGATGTTGATATCAGTAATAAGTGTAGTATGGAAAACAAATGTGGAGTTGAGTTATGTAATAGATTACTTGGAGATTTAATAATTCATGACTCAATAAAGTTGATATGTCATATGCTGAAAGGCTTTAAGGAGTTGTTATGTTTTATGTTGGAAATTAATATTCTGGGTGAACATGGAAGAAAATGAGTAAACTGGATGTTGGAAATTGAGTTTGAAGTTTGTTTGGATGATATGAATGTTTACCCAAGGAGATAGATACCTTATTCTGGGTACCATTTTTGTTTTACAACTGTAGATGACAACCCTTTATGAGTCTTTCCTCAAGGGCCCGGAAACGATCATGACCTTGACAAGTGATCATGATTACCCGAAAATCCTGAAGGACATGATGAAGAATATTCACCTTGAAGGAGATGCAGTCTACAAAGGTTACCCCTTCATGCAACAGGGAGTGGAACTTTGGTATGTGGAGGTACACCTCCACCGTATGAAAGGAGTTTGCCCAAAGATGATGGGGCAGTACTTTTTCATCTCCCGGGTACCACAAGCAACTTTCTTCGATGCTGTTCGTGAAGCAGCCATGGAAGCCATACGCCAGATCGGAGAAATACTTGAAGCAAGACTCCGTTATACTCATGAATTTCTAAGAGAAGTGCATGCAGAGATGATGGAGATGAAGCTCAAGGCAACTACGATGATACAGAAGATTGAAAGTTTCAAGGAGCATGTCGCACAATTCCAGTGGGACTGAAGAACCCTCTAGGAGGAAAAATGAATAAAGTTGGAAGTAATGCTTGACCATACCAAACCATGTGGATGGCAGCATTTGTAATAAAGTACTTTTTGGAATTTGGATTTATGAAAAATGGTTAAGGATGTAATAAAAGATTTGATATGGAAATAATATGATTTATGGATGAACTAGTGTATTTCATTTTAAGTGTGGTAGTACTCCGTAAACGTCAGATCCCTAGCTTCTGGTACTGCCTGGTGTTGCATAATGCTTGCATCATGTTTAAATATTATTTAAGTTGAAATGGGGATTGATCAAACCCTAGCATCAGAAAGAATTCAAATAGGATCAAATAAAATCTTTTTTCAAATAACCCAAAATGCCCTTTGAAAATGTTCATGATTTTTGGTAAAGGTGAAAACCTCTGCCAAAAATGATGAGCATATTTTTTGGCCATCTATGGATTTTTGAATTAACCCATATTGTATTTGAATTGGGGCATTTGAATTCTATAAATATTTTAGATGCTCCAAAAATTCTGGTTTCAATTGTGGGCTTTTGGAATAATCCAAACAGTGCCCCCAATTTATCTTACGAGTTTAAAAAAATGAATTAGTATTTCTACTAATTCAAATCAGAATAAAAGAAGTAGGAAAAATAGAAACAGAAGAAAAAGAGAGAGAGAAAGGAACACCTACTTGGGCCTCTTACCTGTAGCGGCAGCCCAGCTGGTGGCCCAGCCCACCAGCCACCGCGCTGTGTTCAACCTCCTACCAGTAGGCAGGAGGGCGTGTGTTCCCCGCGCGCGCACGCGCTGCGGCCACCTCCTCCCTCCTTGACTGCCTTGTTTCCTCCTGGACGGCTCTAGACGACGCCACACACCCCATGGACCTCCCTCTCACCCCCCCGAGCTCATTTCCCTCCTCTGCTCTCTCTCCCTCTCGTTACCGAACGCATCCGAGAGCGCCGCTCGCTGTAGCCACGACCACCGGCCACTCCTCGTCCTATGACCGTGTCCAACAGCTCCGTAATTGAGCACCATGTCCCCAGGCGGAAGGAAACGAGCCGAAGGGCTCTGTTCTGTCACCAGTGTCCTCGTCTTCATCGCCGCGCCTGGAGATCATTTCTGCCGATTCGTCGACTCCTGTCCGTCCCTAAGCCACTGACCACCCCTACGCCTCTCTGTGAGCTCCTGCATCCTCTCCCCCCTCCACTACTGCTCGCGCCTTCCGCTAGGCTGCAAACCCGCCGTACCAGTGATCTCCTCGTCGCCGCGCATGTCGTTGCCGTCGAATGAGCTTGCTTTCGTCGCGCCTGAGCACGTGGTCGAGCTCCTCACATCGCCAGGAGTTCAGTGAGCCTCTTAGCTGGTCTCCCCGTGCCCTACAGCACCGCGCCGCTCGAGGCTGCACTCTGGCCGCCATCGCGAGCTTGCTTCTGGCGAGCTCAAGCCTCCCTGCGCCCTCCCGTGGCCTCCTTTGGATGCGCCCGACCGTGGGCTACGCCCCGGTGCCCTTTCCCGCCGCTCCTGTGGCCTTCTGGGGCGTCCCCGCCGTGCCCAGTGGCCACCGGCGGTTAACCGCCGGCGTGGCCGGTCATTAGGGCCTAACCACCCTGCTAACCCGCACTTAGGGTCACTGACAAGTGGGCCCTAATGTTTAATTAACCCGGCTAACTAATTAATTAGGTTAATTAAGCTCTGTTAAATCGCTCTGCAGCTGACACATGGGTCCCATGCGACAGGTTTGACCCTCGTCAACCCTGTTGACTTGTTGACGTCACACAGGTGTCATGCTGAGGCAGGAAAGTATTTCTGGAATTAAAATAAATCAGGAAATGATTTAAGAATTTCAGAAAATACTCAAAACTTCTAAAAATCATAGAAATCCAACCGTAGCTCGAAATGAAATAAAATATATATGAAAAATCATCAGAAAAAATCCAATCTATCCATCTGTACCATTTTCATGCATGTTAGAACAACTTATTGCTGCTGTTTAGGACAAATCATATAAATGGCTTTTGAATATCCACATATGGACTTTGAATTTGAATCTTGGATTCAAACCAAATTCATTTAACTGTTGCTAGTTGAATTAGCTCAAATCACAGCATATTGACATGTCATGATCATGCATCATATTGTGCATTGCATTAATTGTGTTTCCTTCTCTGTTGCCGGTAATTGTCCCGTCTTGATAGACGTGGTTCCGACGATGTGATCAATGACACCGATGAAGAACTATACTATCTTCAGAAGTGCCAGGCAAGCAAAAACCCCTTGTTCATTCCGACACAATCCCACTCTCTCGCTCCTGCTCTCTTTTACTGCATTAGGACAACAATGATTCATCTGTTACATGCTGCAGTAGTTGAACCCCTTTTCTCTGCATGACCAGTCATTGTCACAGTAAATAGATGAAACCCACTAGCATGAGTAGGAGTTGTTTGAGCCCTGATGTGCCTACTCATTCATGTTTGTTGTCATGCCTGCTACTGCTTAGAGTTGGGTCAGGTCTGATTCATCGGGGATGAGTTGGAATGGTGTGAACATGCCCTACTGTGTGTGAGCTAAGTGTGTGAACACGATTTGGTAAAGGTAGCGGTGAGAGGCCATGTAGGAGTACATGGTGGGTTGTCTCATTGAAGCCGTCCTCAGGAACTGAGTTCTGTGTTTGTGATCCATGAGCAGCTACTACAACTCATTGGGATCCTTAATTGACCCTCTCGGCTTCTTAACCACCCTTGTCCTCTGTCCAGGAGTTGCAACTAGTTTCTGGTGTTTGTAGTATGCTGGAGGCCGTGCGCAGCGCTGACCCCGAGGGGTGGGCTGTGATGCGGTAAGCACTTGGTCGGGTATGTCGGGCGCCCGTTTGGTGTCGCGGAACCCTATACACATCGTTCGGGGCTATATGTGGAAACCTGTAGGACCTTGAGAAGAGGTGTCTAGAGGGGGGGTGATTAGACACTAAGTACCAAAGTTGCAATTTTTAAGATCTTTAAGTTTAAGTGGAGTTTAGGCACAAGTTTAACATTCACAATACATAACAAGCGAGCATGCAAGGAGTATATGAGCAGCGGAAAGTAAAGCATGCAACTTGCAAGAATGTAGAGGGAAGGGTTTTGGAGGATTCAAACGCAATTGGAGACACGGATGTTTTTGGCGTGGTTCCGATAGGTGGTGCTATCGTACATCCACGTTGATGGAGACTTCAACCCACGAAGGGTAACGGTTGCGCGAGTCCACGGAGGGCTCCACCCATGAAGGGTCCACGAAGAAGCAACCTTGTCTATCCCACCATTGCCGTCGCCCACGAAGGACTTGCCTCACTAGCGGTAGATCTTCACGAAGTAGGCGATCTCCTTGCCCTTACAAACTCCTTGGTTCAACTCCACAATCTTGTCGGAGGCTCCCAAGTGACACCTAGCCAATCTAGGAGACAACACTCTCCAAGAAGTAACAAATGGTGCGTTGATGATGAACTCCTTGCTCTTGTGCTTCAAATGATAGTCTCCCCAACACTCAACTCTCTCTCATGGGATTTGGATCTGGTGGAAAGAAGATTTGAGTGGAAAGCAACTTGGGGAAGGCTAGAGATCAAGATTCATATGGTAGGAATGGAATATCTTGGCCTCAACACATGAGTAGGTGGTTCTCTCTCAGAAATGGTAAGTTGGAAGTGTAGGTTTGTTCTGATGGCTCTCTCCACGAATGAAGAGGAGGTGGAGGGGTATATATAGCCTCCACACAAAATCTAACCGTTACACACAATTTACCAAACTCGGTGGGACCGATTCAACACACTCGGTCAGACTGATTTAGTAAACCTAGTGACCGTTAGGATTTTCGGTGGGACCGATATGCAACTCGGTAGGACCGATATGGTTAGGGTTAGGGCATAACGTAATCTCGGTTAGACCGATTACACAAACTCGGTGAGACCGTTTTGGTAATAAGCTTTCCAGAGAGTTGGTCAGGCAAACTCGGTTGGACCGATTACACAAACTCGGTAGGACCGATTTTGGTAATGAGTCAACCAGGAAGTTTGCATTGTAATCTCGGTAGTACCGATTGCTCAAACTCGGTGAGACCGATTTTGGTAATGGACATACACAGAGAGATTACAATCCCATCTCGGTAAGACCGAGATCCCTATCGGTAAGACCGATTTGCCTAGGGTTTGTGGCAGTGGCTAAGACATTTGAACTCGGTGGCGCCGGATAGAAAGAATCTGTGGGGCCGAGTTTGACTTTTGGTTTAGGACATATGTGTGTGGAAGTGGGAAAGTAGTTGAGGGTTTTGGAGCATATCACTAAGCAATGTGGAGCAAGAAACTCATTAAGCAACACCTCATCCCTTCTTGATAGTATTGGCTTTTCCTATAGACTCAATGTGATCTTGGATCACTAAAATATAAAATGAAGAGTCTTGAGCAAGCTTGAGCCAATCCTTTGTCCTTAGCATCTCGAAGGAGTTCTCACATCCTTTAGTCCATGCCAGTCCATTGTTGAGCTTATCTGAAACATACTAGATAAAAGTGTTAGTCCAACAAGAGATATGTTGACATTAATTACCAAAACCACCTAGGGAGCACTTGTGCTTTCAATCTCCCCCTCTTTGGTAATTGATGATAACATACAGCAAAGCTTTAGATAAAGATATAAAGAGTAGCAAGTAAAGCTTTGGAAAGACATGTAACAAGCATAGGCTCCCCCTACATGTATGCAATCATGTGAATATGGAATATAGAAGCATGTGAGAGCATAACCATGATAGAGCAGGCAATGTGTTACATGTATCTTGGCCATATGCATCAGAGCAAAGAATATTAAAGAAAACACCTTCATGCCCATGAGTCCTTCTTGCAAACAGTATGTACATCAGCAAGAATTCCTCATACACATGATTGTGATGCATATACTTACCTTGTAGTCTTGAGTTGGCTTAGGATGGAATGAAACTGCGTAAACAAGGTTAGATAACACAGGGGCATCTACTAGCCAGAGCAAACAAAAGAAACCACAAGAATACCAAGACTAGGATGACATGTAGAGAGTGAGTACTAAGTACCACATTGGATTAGACATGTCCCCAAGAGTAAAGATATGCAATGAATTTAAATGATTTCTTTCCCTTAGATGTCTTGCTCCCCCTGAATCTAGCGTGGGATACTGGGAGAAGATAGGGAACAGAAAATCAGAGCTAAAAGATATAAATGAACAGAGCTAATGCAAGCTAATGCAAATAAGCACATATGAACATGCCTTTCCCCTCACGAAGACATGTGGCATCTCTCCTCTTGAACACCAAGCATCTGGGATCCTTGAGAAATACTTTCTACTTGAGTATTCTCTCCCCCTGGAGATCTCTTTCTCCCCCTGAGGAGGTGATACTCTCTTTCTCTGATGTGATCTCTCTAAGTGATAAGCTTTGATGTGATCTCTCTCTCCCCCTTTGACATCAATTTCCAAGAAGGGTCTTCTGGAATTTGTCGTGAATGGGTTTGGTCCTTGAGTCATAGCACAAAGCAATGTTAAAAATGTGATGCTTGTAGAGGACAAGATTCATTGAGTGGAGCTGGATCAGAAGAAACACAGAGTAAGTGGCAAACTATATTTCCTTTTGTGAAATCGGTGGCACCGAGTGGTATGCTTCGGTTGTACCGAAAGGATTCGGTTGGACCGAAAACATCAAATCGGTGAAACCGAGTTCATCGCAGAGAAAACACATGTCACCTCAGCTCACTAGACTAGTAAGATCTCACAAAGATTTGCAAGGAATTTACTGAAAGATATGCAAAGAATTTGAATGCAGAAAATGCAGTGCAAACAGAAAGAAATCTAGATGAAGTTTTTTTTTGAAAAGGGGAAACAAATATGCATGAGACAAATGCAAAAACATAGAAAAGAACACAAGAGAACTTCATCTAGAGGTGGTCGGCGACAAAGTCACCTATGTTAGAGTATATTGACTTAGGAGTCAAGTGAGATCACTTGATCATAGGTCATACTCATCGTTTAAGCTCAAAATGGGGTTGCCATTTTTCGTTTAAGCATCTTGATGTATTCACATCTTGTCGAGTTGCTTTAGCTCATAACTTGGAGTAAAGCTTCTCTAAGATGGAATAACATACCTTGGTTGGTGGTGTTGCCCATGTAGTTGAACGTGTGTGGGTTGCTCAAGGTTGATGTAGTTCATCAATAGTTGGGAACACCACTTGTAATTTGAGTCCATCTACCTACATGGGTTAGTTCTTGCAAGGAAGAGCACTTGTGTATCCAAAAATTACAATCATGAAGCTCAACATAGAATTTGTCAAAGGATATGTTTGAATGGTTCCGTGCTTCTTTGTCTTCAACCACCATAGTGTAGAAACTTGGTGATGTAGAGATTGCTCAAGATGTGAGTAGATTACAATCTCATGGAATTTGATTCAACCAAGTACCTACATGGGTTAGATAACATGCAAGATCCAAATATATCCAAGACATAAGATTTTGATCATAAGAGAAATATCAAGGATTAGTCATAAGTTCATGTCTTGCATGTATCCAATGGAGTTTCTACTCCAAGTTTGAAGCATCAATGATGTTCAATTCACCTCTTAACCTGCAAAACACTTTCTCATCAAGAGGTTTAGTGAATATATCTGCTAATTGCTTTTCGGTGCGAACATGCTTAAGATCAATGTCACCCTTAGCAACATGATCTCGAATGAAATGATGACAAACTTCAGTATGCTTAGTTCGAGAATGTTGTACGGGATTATGACCAATTTTGATAGCACTTTCATTGTCACAAAGCAATGGAACATGTCTCACATATATCCCATGATCTTTAAGAGTTTGGGTCATCCAAAGTAATTGAGCACAACATGAACCAACGGCAATGTACTCCACTTCGGCGGTGGATAAGGATACCGAGTTTTGTTTCTTGGAGGACCAAGACACAAGAGATCTACCAAGAAATTGACAAGTACCCGAAGTAAACTTTCTATCAACCTTGTCTCCGGCATAGTCTGAGTCGGAGTAGCCAACAAGATCGAAAGAGGCCCTCTTAGGATACCAAATGCCAAAATTTGGTGTATGGATTAAGTATCTCACTATCCTTTTCATGGCCTTAAGATGACATTCTTTAGGAGCAGCTTGATATCGTGCACACATGCACACACTTAGCATGATATCGGGACGTGAAGCACATAGATATAACAATGAACCAATCATAGAGCGATAAACCTTTTGATCAACCGGTTCACCATCTTTGGTCAAGTCAAGATGTCCACTAGTAGGCATGGGTGTAGTCATACCTTTGCATTCTTGCATATTGAACTTCTTGAATAAGTCCTTGGTGTACTTTGTTTGAGAAACAAAAGTACCTTCCTTAGTTTGCTTGATTTGCAACCCAAGAAAGAATTTGAGTTCACTCATCATAGACATCTCAAACTTCTCCGACATTAGCTTCCCAAACTTTTCACTAAAATGAGGGTTAGTTGAACCAAATATAATATCATAAACATAGATTTGGCACACAAATAGTTCTCCATTAACCCTTTTAGTAAAAAGAGTAGAATCAATTTTCCCAATTTCAAAGCCTTTTTCAATAAGGAACTTGGTCAAGCATTTATACCACGCTCTAGGAGCTTGTTTAAGACCATAAAGAGCTTTGTGAAGTTTGTAAACATGATTGGGTTTCTTTGGATTGATAAAACCGGGAGGTTGCTTAACATAAACTTCCTCCTCTATTTCACCATTTAGAAAATCACTTTTAATGTCCATTTGGTACAAGGTGATATCATGATGATTAGCATAGGCAAGTAAGATGCGAATGGACTCAAGTCTAGCAACGGGAGCATAAGTCTCACCATAGTCCATACCTTCGACTTGTGTGTAGCCTTGGGTGACGAGACGTGCTTTGTTGCGAACTACTTGTCCATCTTCATCTTGCTTGTTGCGAAACACCCATTTGGTACCGATGATGTTGTGGTTGTTGTCGGGCTTCTCAACCAATGTCCAAACTTGGTTCCTCTCAAAGTTGTGTAGCTCTTCATGCATAGCATTTATCCAATCCGGATCTTCCAATGCTTCTTCAACCTTCATAGGTTCAATGCTAGAGATGAAAGAATAGTTTTCACAAAAGTTAGCTAAACGAGTTTTAGAGCGAGTGATTCTCCCGGTTCGAATATCATTGTAGATTTGCTCGACGGGATGGTCTTTAGCAATTCTTGCTCGAACTCATGAAAGCTTTTGCTTGTTTCTTGGTTGAACTTCTTCTTCATCTTGTTCTTCTTCTTGGCCTTCTTCATTGTTGGCGTTGTCGTTCTCTTGTCGTGGTGGAGAAGGAGGTTGTTGACGTTCATCTTGATGCACTTCCTCGTTTTCTTCATCTTGGTGCGTCCCACTTGTGGATGCTTCCGTATCAACTCTTGGTTCACCTTGTCGTGAAGTAGAAGCTTCCACTTGGACGGACGAGGTACTCTCCTTCACCTCCGTTGGACGGACCTTGCCAATAGACAAGTCTTGGATTGCTTCTGAAGGATCTTTGTCTCCTACATCAATTGGCAATTGCTCTACTTGCGAGCCGTTAGATTCATCAAACTTCACATCTACCATCTCTTCAACCTTTCAGGTGAAATTGTTGTAGACATGGTAAGTGCGAGAGTTTGAGCCATAACCTAGTAGGAAACCTTCATGAGACTTAGGAGCAAATTTAGAACAACGATGCTTATCAAGAATGTAGCACTTTGAGCCAAATACTCGAAAGTATCCGACTTGGGGTTTGTTACCGGTGAGGAGCTCGTATGTCGTCTTGCCGAGTAGCTTGTGAAGATACAAGCGATTTGTTGCATGACAAGCTGTCTCAACCGCTTCTGCCCAAAAGTGCTTCGGTGTCTTGTACTCATCAAGCATCGTTCTCGCCATTTCGATGAGCGTCTGGTTCTTCCTCTCAACAACTCCGTTTTGTTGAGGTGTGTACGTAGCCGAGAACTCGTGTGAAATCCCTTCTTCGTCAAGAAAGGTGTCCACATCTGCATTCTTGAACTCCGTTCTGTTGTCGCTGCGAACCTTCTTGATCTTCACTTCAAATTGATTTTGGGCCTTCCTAGCGAAGTTTTTGAAGATCTTTTGGACCTGCGATTTATCATCGAGAAAGAACACCCACGTTAATCTTGAAAAATCATCAACTATAACTAGACCAAAAGAATTTCCACCGAGACTCTTGTAGGAGTTGGGACCAAAGAGATCCATGTGAAGTAGCTCGAGTGGCCTCCTTGTGGTCATGATGTTCTTCACGGGATGCCTTCCTCCAACCTGTTTACCTGCTTGACAAGCACTGCAAAGTCTATCCTTACCAAATATGACATCGTTAACTCCAAGGATATGATTTCCTTTAATAAGCTTGTCAAGGTTTCGCATACCAACATGACCTAGTCATCTATGCCATAACCAACCTTTTGAGGATTTAGCAATGAAGCAAGTTTTAGGTTGAGCCTTTTTAGTGAAATCCACAATGTATAGATCACCTCTACGCACACCGGTAAAGACCATTTTATGATTGTCTCGACGAAACACTTGGCAATCTACTTCAGTAAATAGGACATTGAAACCGAAATCAGCAAGTCTAGATACTAAAAGTAAGTTGTATCCAAGAGATTCAACAAGCATGACCTTTTGTATGGAGCTATCATGTGATATGGCCACCTTACCGAGGCCAAGCACCTTACCCTTTGAGTTGTCACCGAAAGTGACATACTTTCGAGGACCATCGTTTTCAGCAAGCTCACGAAACATGTCTTTATCTCTGGTCATGTGATCGGTACATCCACTATCAAGAACCCATTCCTTTCCTCCAGACATATATCCCCGAAGATTTGCCATAAGACCAAAGTGTCTCATTGCATCATCAAGATCGAAGTCACTATCATCATCCTCATCATAGTATCCATGTTCAACATCGTTAGAGTAAGTTTGACAATGATCTTGCTTATGAATTTTTATAGCTTCGGAAATAATATCACTAATAATTCCAACATCTCCTTTGGCACGCATAAGGTTTGTAAGCTCGAATAGACGATCACCAAACATAGGATCACTAGTATTCATCTTACTCAAAGCAATAGACTTATGGAGAATTTCATCTAGATTTTTCAAGGAATAATTTGGAAAGCGTTCCTCAAGAAATTTCCATATAGTGTAGGCACACATAAGAGTAGGCAAACATCCAATCAAGTTTCTAGGCAATCCTCTAATAATAAGTTCGGCAGTTCTAAGATTCCTAATCATGTCAATTGACTCATCAAGATTAGGATGCATAGGATCAACATGAGGTGCACAAGGGCTAGCAATGTACTTGTTCAAATGATATTGATTGAAAATTCCAAGCATCTCATTTTTCCACTCATGAAAATACTCCCCATCAAGTATAGGCACTCTATATCTAAGACTCCCCAAAGTAGACTCATCCATCTTCCTCCAATGGTGATTAAACCAAGGCAATGGAGACCAATGCTCTGATACCACTTGTAGGACCTTGAGAAGAGGTGTCTAGAGGGGGGGTGATTAGACACTAAGTACCAAAGTTGCAATTTTTAAGATCTTTAAGTTTAAGTGGAGTTTAGGCACAAGTTTAACATTCACAATACATAACAAGCGAGCATGCAAGGAGTATATGAGCAGCGGAAAGTAAAGCATGCAACTTGCAAGAATGTAGAGGGAAGGGTTTTGGAGGATTCAAACGCAATTGGAGACACGGATGTTTTTGGCGTGGTTCCGATAGGTGGTGCTATCGTACATCCACGTTGATGGAGACTTCAACCCACGAAGGGTAACGGTTGCGCGAGTCCATGGAGGGCTCCACCCATGAAGGGTCCACGAAGAAGCAACCTTGTCTATCCCACCATGGCCGTCGCCCACGAAGGACTTGCCTCACTAGCGGTAGATCTTCACGAAGTAGGCGATCTCCTTGCCCTTACAAACTCCTTGGTTCAACTCCACAATCTTGTCGGAGGCTCCCAAGTGACACCTAGCCAATCTAGGAGACACCACTCTCCAAGAAGTAACAAATGGTGCGTTGATGATGAACTCCTTGCTCTTGTGCTTCAAATGATAGTCTCCCCAACACTCAACTCTCTCTCATGGGATTTGGATCTGGTGGAAAGAAGATTTGAGTGGAAAGCAACTTGGGGAAGGCTAGAGATCAAGATTCATATGGTAGGAATGGAATATCTTGGCCTCAACACATGAGTAGGTGGTTCTCTCTCAGAAATGGTGAGTTTGAAGTGTAGGTTTGTTCTGATGGCTCTCTCCACGAATGAAGAGGAGGTGGAGGGGTATATATAGCCTCCACACAAAATCTAACCATTACACACAATTTACCAAACTCGGTGGGACCGATTCAACAGACTCGGACAGACCGATTTAGTAAACCTAGTGACCGTTAGGATTTTCGGTGGGACCGATATGCAACTCGGTAGGACCGATATGGTTAAGGTTAGGGCATAACGTAATCTCGGTTAGACCGATTACACAAACTCGGTGAGAACGATTTTGGTAATAAGCTTTCCAGAGAGTTGGTCAGGCAAACTCGGTTGGACCGATTACACAAACTCGATAGGACCGATTTTGGTAATGAGTCAACCAGGAAGTTTGCATTGTAATCTCGGTAGTACCGATTGCTCAAACTCGGTGAGACCGATTTTGGTAATGGACATACACAGAGAGATTACAATCCCATCTCGGTAAGACCGATTTGCCTAGGGTTTGTGGCAGTGGCTAAGACATTTGAACTTGGTGGCGCCGGATAGAAATAATCGGTGGGGCCGAGTTTGAATTTTGGTTTAGGACATATGTGTGTGGAAGTGGGAAAGTAGTTGAGGGTTTTGGAGCATATCACTAAGCACTGTGGAGCAAGAAACTCATTAAGCAACACCTCATCCCTTCTTGATAGTATTGGCTTTTCCTATAGACTCAATGTGATCTTGGATCACTAAAATATAAAATGAAGAGTCTTGAGCTTGAAGCTTGAGCCAATCCTTTGTCCTTAGCATCTCGAAGGAGTTCCCACATCCTTTAGTCCATGCCACTCCATTGTTGAGCTTATCTGAAACATACTAGATAAAAGTGTTAGTCCAACAAGAGATATGTTGACATTAATTACCAAAACCACCTAGGGAGCACTTGTGCTTTCAAAACCTCGGCCGGACTCCCTGCGGATGGAACGTGAATTGGCGGTAAACCTGGACTAGAGACTTGAGTGTTTAGGTAGGCTGTGGCCGACACCCTCATTGGGCTTCCGCTTGAAGGTTGCCGAGTACATGTCGTGTAAACGACGATAAGTGGTGAGAGCGTGTGTGAAGAAGTATACCCCTGCAGGGTTAACATCATCTATTCGAATAGCCGTGTCCACGGTAAAGGACCTCTGGGTTTTCTATGAAGTTCATAGACAAGTGAAAGCGGATACTCTAAAATACACAAGATAAGCGTGAGTGCTATGGATGGCGTTCTCGTAGGGAGACGGGAACGGATCCATAGTGGTGTATTGATATGGTGAATATGTGGACTCGGGTGCGCCACCTCAAAAGAGTTACTTGCAGTCGTAGTTCAGGATAGCCACCGAGTCAAAGCTGGCTTGCTGCAGTTAAACCCCACCACCCCCTTGTTGATACTGATGCATATGTAGTTAGTTCTGATGTAAGTCTTGCTGGGTACATTTGTACTCACGTTTGCTTAATTTATGTTTTTGTAGAGAGACTTCAGTCTTGCTAGTAGTTCCACGTGGACTTCATGTTTAGCTTGATACCTCAGCTACGATCTTGTGCCCTCGGCAGGATCTGGTAGATAGTCAGGCTTCTCAGCCTTTTTCATTTGTAGATGTCTGTACTCAGACATGTTAAGCTTCCGCATGTGCTTTGACTTGTATGCTCTGAATGTTGGGTCATGAGACCCATGTTTGTAATATCTCGCTCCTCGGAGCCTATTGAATAAATACTTTGAGTCATAGAGTTATGTTGTGATGCCATGTTGTATTTTCTCATATTGAGCATATTGTGCGTATGATTTGAAATGCTTGTTATGTGTGGGATCTGACAACCTAGTTGTTCATCCTTGGAAGCATCTCTTACCGGGAAATGTCTCCTAGTGCTTCCACTGAGCCATGGTAGCTTGCTACTGCTCCGGAACACTTAGGCTGGCCGGCATGTGTCCTTCTTCGTTCCTGTGTCTGTCCCTTCGGCGAAATGTCACACGTTGTTTCTTTAAGTCCATGTAGCTTGCTAGGACTTGGGTTCATACGTTGTTGATCGACACGTTCGTTGTTGGGTCATGTATGCCTATCCTTGTAAGTTAGCGCCACTTTGGGTCCACGACTAGTCATGTCAGCCCGGGTTCTTTGTCATATGGATGCTAGCGGCACTATCATATACATGAGTCAAAAGGTGCAAATGGTCCTGAGCCAGGTAAGGTGGCACCCGTGGGAATACCGTGCGTGAGGCCGCTGATATGATGTGTTACATGCTAGATCGGTGTGACTTAGGATCGGGGTCCTGACAGCTTTGGTATCAGAGCTTGACTACCTATAGGATTACCAAGCCAAACTGGTCGAAGTTGAGTCTAGAAATTCTTTAGGTATATAAGGGAATTAATTGTGGATGGGAATGTAAGGCTCTTTTTACTCCTTTACCTTATGCCCTTCTGATCTGAGCCATCTTATCTTTCCTACGGGGTTAAGGAACTAGGCTTTCTCTTCTTTCTATCAGGATCACGTGTTACTAATCCGTAGACTTATAAGATTGGCGAATTCAAGCCTCCGTTCAGTTCCTACTATCTCCGTGTATTGACGGTTGGTCTCCGAACCTTGATTCTATGATGATCGAGTGGTTATGCCACCATTTGCAGGATGTCTTAAATCTTTTCGAGCATTTACAACCGTTATGCTGTCCGAGTCATCCCAGGTTTCTAAACAGTCTGATGCATTTGCAAATCCCTTCTTACCATTCCGAAGTTCCTTTGTGCCAGATCAACCACACTAACTAGTGTGTTGAGGTACTTCTTTGCCTCGGCATATATGTTGGAGTTATTATTATGACCCTAGGTGTCTTAGGGGATCACCTAGTAATCTAGCCATATTTTGTGTTTCCAGTGTGATGATTCTGGCCATTATTCTCGAAAGCATCCCGTGATGCTACTTAGTTAGTAGGCATTCTACTCTTGGGTTTCTGAACCCGAGATTCACACTACTTACTTCATGTTGATAGTGTTTGCAAGTTCCTCTAGGTTATTAGTAACCTTTGTGATTGTCCTCGAGGTTCGTGGTGTATCCTTCTTCCAAATACCATGAACTGCTTATGGCAGAAGATCTTGGCCAAAAGATCACAACAAGAGTGCTCTCGATGAGTTTCCTATCCTATGTTGTGAATCTGCTAGTCCTACCTTTCTGCATGGGTTATCCGGAAGAAATGTTGAGCTTTGCTCGACATACTAATCTATGCATCCACAACTTAGAAAATCATATGTTCCTTTGAGTTGTCCCTCTTTAATTGGCTTCTAACCTTCGTCTATCAATTGATAGTCAAGAGTATGCGTGCATTCGTTCATCGATGCCTATTACTCTTGTGATCCGTGAAGCCATTCTATTCTGGAATGACCAGGAGAATCAAACTCCAGTATCTCATCCATTTCAAGGATTGGATCAAAGTAGTTGTACTTCACAGATCAAAATGTCAATCCAGCTTTTGTTCTGTTCTACCTTGGAGTATTACCATATTTAAATCAAGAATATCATGGGAATTGCACACCATCCTATGAACTCTTGATACAGTGATACTCCTCGCCTTCATTATTCGTTTCTCGGTTCCCGTGTTGTTGCAACCAGAATGCCGACATGTGAACTATGATGTGTGAAATCAATACTCCTGGCAACTTTGTTGCTTGATAGTTAAAAGACAATAATTTCATTCTTAGCGTGTTGGTTCTTGAATCATCATTCTAAGATAGATTGTGCTACCTAGTCCTTATTTTCGGTGCACCTTTGGATCAATGAGTTAGGGCTATGCCAATCCCTTGCTTATTTGATCATCTCGTCTTGCCCTGAAAAGCAAGAATGTTCTCGAGCTTAATAGCATATCGCTGGTTCGTGATTTTCTGAATATCTTCTCGGAAGTATCACCAGGTTGTCACCTGGCCGCTATGTTGAGCTCGTGATCAAGTTGGTTTTCGAAACCACCCTTTCTCCAAGAATCCATGTTGGATACCCTGGGCTAGTTGGTTAAGCTAAACAACAACATGGAGAGTTGGAAGATAAAAGCTTGTCCGACTCAGTTCATTCCAAAGGGATATCCTTGTGCATGTGTTGAAGAAAGATGATATCTTCATTGATTGATCCTCGTGGATAATTGCTGGATCTATTGTCTTGCCCAAACCTTTGATTTGCATATGGGCTATCATCAAATCAAGTCAGAACCAACGATATTTGTAATGTTGTCTTACTAGTGGTTGTTTCCTCAAGCATACACCATTATATCTTCTGGGTCTGACCAATGCTATCACCTTGTTCACATAGTTGTGGAATTCCATCTCCATGGGAATCTCGATGACTTGTTGTTGTGCTCATCAGCAGCATTTTATCCTCTCCACGATTCATGTGAACATCTAAGTTAGTATTGGAAACTTTTACAAGCATTATCTTCATGTTCCGTTCATGAAGCATATGCCCAGATGAAAGAAGTGATTTCCTCTAATGCATGTGCATTTGATGCAAGTTGCTGCCGTGAACTCGAGAAAGTCATTGTTGCTTCCTTTGGAATCATTCCAAATCAGTCATGCATACGTGCGAAGTATTCTGTGGTTTGGAGACTTGCAACCTTCAATCTATATGTTTCCCTAGCACACCAAGCCACTGATTGATTTGTTCAAGGAAAAGATGTTCCTTCTTAAGAGCATGGCTTATGTAAGAACTTCGATATCCTCGTTGATGGTTCCTAACCAGAACTCGGTAGTGTTTTGTTGTAAGACTACTATGTGGTCATGCTTGTCTGGGACAGCGTGTTCACATGTGTGTAGCAGAACCAACTCATGTGTTTGGAGCTTGCTATCACAATTCATTCCCCGAGAATCTCGCAACGCCGTCTCGTCGATTTGTGTTGCAAACTTTCATTTTTCTTCCTAGACTTGAAGAGTCTGGAATATCCTGACACCAATCATATCTGAATCTCAGGCAGATGTGATGGTTGGAATATTTTCCCAAGAACTATAATATTGGTTTCTTTGTAACCTGGTAAAGTGGATGTCGTGGCCAACACACCCAGCTGGAGGACCTATTATTGTAGTATCTTGATTGAGGAAGTTGGTCACCTCCCCATAAGGATTTCATAGGATTTTCTTCTGTAGTTATTCCTTATGGATTTTTCTGTTCCCGAAGTCTGACCTTTTACTTGATTTTCTAGATACCAAAACATTTCAATGAATGCGTTACGCTAGCAAATTAAGGAGAGCATTAGAAGCGGAGTGCTAAATGTCTCTCGGTCGATCATTCCGATTCTGTTTCCTTGGCCTCGCTAAGTTGAAATCTGAGAAGGTGTTATCTTCCTTTGCATCTGCATCATCCATCACCATTCATCATGGTAGTATGTTGTGTTGCCAGGATCCTTGATGCGGATATTGGTAAAACCTTGATGAATATGGAAATGCTCAAGTTCTTGAGAGCACGCACAAGCTCTAGGTTTTATCATCGGCATTAATTGGGATTGCTCCCAGTTTTCTTCGGTTATGCTATAGCCATTCCAACAGTGGAATCACTCTCTACTGTTGGGTTCCTCCCCAGTTACTAAAATCATTTCCAGCATTTGCATTTCGTTCCCAGCTTGCACCGCCATTGTGCCATCCTACCATGGGTTCCATCCATTCCTGATGATAATCAAAAATCATCCCCTGCATTGTCTTCAACAAGGTAATCCACATCATCCATTCTAGTCCGAGTATGTCATCCTTTCGTACTCCGCCAAACAATTGTTGGTGAATTGCCTTAGGCTGGTATAAAGAATTTCAATGATCTCTGTATCAAAAGTAATTATTTTTGCCACTTAAGGTAATAATTCTACGAGTCACCTCCTCCAAGATGTCTCGTTTTGGTATCATGGCAACTCAACTCCTCGCTACGTTGACAAGTTCACCACCTTCTTAAGTGTGAAATTGTTGCATACCTAGTGAACCTTCATCATCTTTTCACTCCATCCCTTCAGATGTATGCTTCGTGTCTCAGCTCGAGAGATGTTTCAATGTCTCACTCCGTGAGTTGATCTTGAGTTGCTCGATCTTTGAGAAGATTGATCCTTCTAGAGTTTTCCCTTTCCTCTCATTGTCATGTTGGTTTGAGTTCTCAGAGCAAGAGATCGAGACAAACATGGTGATCGAATCAACGTTCTTACGAAGTGCAACCTGGATCGTAAAGATTGTATTAGTTTGCGTCCCCTGCTTCACCTTACCCTACGCTTGAATCTCGGGACGAGATTCTTGTTTAGTGGGGGTGAGTTGTCACATCCCCAGCTTCTGGTACTGCCTGGTGTTGCATAATGCTTGCATCATGTTTAAATATTATTTAACTTGAAATGGGGATTGATCAAACCCTAGCATCAGAAAGAATTCAAATAGGATCAAATAAAATCTTTTTTCAAATAACCCAAAATGCCCTTTGAAAATTTTCATGATTTTTGGTAAAGGTGAAAACCTCTGCCAAAAATGATGAGCATATTTTTTGGCCATCTATGGATTTTTGAATTAACCCATATTGTATTTGAATTGGGGCATTTGAATTCTATAAATATTTTAAATGCTCCAAAAATTCTGGTTTCAATTGTGGGCTTTTGGAATAATCCAAATAGTGCCCCCAATTTATCTCAGGAGTTTAAAAAAATGAATTAGTATTTCTACTAATTCAAAACAGAATAAAAGAAACAGGCAAAACAGAAAAAGAAGAAAAAGAGAGAGAGAGAAAAAGGAACACCTACCTGGGCCTCTTACCTGTAGCGGCAGCCCAGCTGGCGGCCCAGCCCACCAGCCACCGCGTTGTCTTCAACCTCCTGCCAGTAGGCAGGAGGGCTTGTGTTCCCCGTGCGCGCACGCGCTGTGGCCACCTCCTCCCTCCCTCACTGCCTCGTTCCTCCTGGACGGCTCTAGACGACGCCACGCACCCCCTGGACCTCCCGCTCACCCCCCGAGCTCATTTCCCTCCTCTGCTCTCTCTCCCTCTCGTTACCGAATGCATCCGAGAGCGCCGCTCGCCGTAGCCACGACCACCAGCCACCCCTCGTCCCGTGACCGTGTCCAACAGCTCCGTAATTGAGCACCATGTCCCCAGGCCGAAGGAAACGAGCCGGAGGGCTCTGTTCCGTCGCCAGCGTCCTCGTCTTCATCGCCGGCGCCCGGAGATCGTCTCCACCGATTCGTCGACTCCCGTCCGTCCCCGAGCCACTGACCAGCCCTATGCCTCTCTGTGAGCTCCTGCTTCCTCTCCTCCCTCCACTACTGCTCGCGCCGTCCCCTAGGCTACAAACCCGCTGTACAAGTGAGTTCCTCATCGCCGCGCATGTCGTTGCCGTCGAATGAGCTCGCTTCCGTCGCGCCCGAGCACGTGGCCGAGCTCCTCACACCGCCCGGAGCTCAGTGAGCCCCTTAGCTGGTCTCCCCGTGCCCTACAGTCCCGCGCCGCTCGAGTACGCACTCCGGCCGCTGCCGCGAGCTCGCTTCCGGTGAGCTCAAGCGTCCCCACGCCCTCCCGTGCCCTCCTTTGGATGCGCCCGACCATGCGCTACGCCCCAGTGCCCTTTCCTGACACTCTCGTGGCCTTCTGACGCTTCTCCGCTGTGCCCACTAGCCACCGGCGGTTAACCGCTGGCGTGGCCAGTCATTAGGGCCTAACCACCCTGCTAACCTGCGACAGGTGGGCCCTAATGTTTAATTAACCCGGCTAACTAATTAATTAGGATAATTAAGCTCTATTAAATCGCTCTGCAGCTGACACATGGGTCCCATGCGACGGGTTTTACCCTGGTCAACCCTGTTGACTTATTGACGTCACACAGGCGTCATGCTGAGGCAGGAAAGTATTTCTGGAATCAAAATAAGTCAGGAAATGTTTTAAGAATGTCAGAAAATACTCAAAACTTCTAAAAATCATAGAAATTCAACCGTAGCTCGAAATGAAATAAATTATATATGAAAAATCATCTAAAAAATCCAGTCTATCCATCTGAACCATTTTCATGCATGTTAGAACAACTTATAGATGCTGTTTAGGACAAATCATATAAATGGCTTTTGAATATCCACATATGGAGTTTGAATTTGAATCTTGGATTCAAACCAACTTCATTTAACCTGTTGCTAGTTGCATTAGCTCAAATCACAGCATATTGACATGTCATGATCATGCATCATATTGTGCATTGCATTGATTGTGTTTCCTTCTCTATTGCCGGTAATTGTCCCCTCTCAATAGACGTGGTTCCGACGATGTGATCAATGACACTCATGAAGAACTATACTATCTTCAGAAGTGCCAAGCAAGCAAAACCCCCTTGTTCATTCCGATGCAATCCCACTCTCTAGCTGCTGCTCTCTTTTACTGCATTAGGACAACAATGATTCATCTGTTAAATGTTGCGGTTGTTGAACCCCTTTCCTCTGCATGACCTGTCATTGCCACAATAAATAGATAAAACCCACTAGCATGAGTAGGAGTTGTTTGAGCCCTGATGTGCCTACTCATTCATGTTTGTTGTCATGCCTGCTACTACTTAGAGTTGGGTCAGGTCTGATTCATCGGGGATGAGTTGGAATGGTGTGAACATGCCCTACTGTGTGAGCTAAGTGTGTGAAAATGATTGGGTAATGGTAGCGGTGAGAGGCCATGTAGGAGTACATGGTGGGTTGTCTCATTGAAGCTGTCCTCAGGAACTGAGTTCTGTGTTTGTGATCCATGAGCAGCTACTACCACTCATTGGGATCCTTAATTGACCCTCTTGGCTTCTTAACCAACCTTGTCCTCTATTCAGGAGTTGCAAGTAGTTTCTGGTGTTTGTAGTATGCTGGAGGCCGTGCACAGCGCTGACCCAAGGGGTGGGCTGTGATACGGTAGGCACGTGGCCGGGTATGTCGGGCACCCGTTTGGTGTCACGGAACCCTGTACACATCGTTCGGGGCCGTATGTGGAAACCTCGGTCGGACTCCCTGCGGATGGAACGTGAATAGGCGATAAACCTGGACTTGAGACTTGAGTGTTTAGGTAGGCCGTGGCCGACACCGTCGTTGGGCTTCCGCTTGAAGGTTGCTGAGTACATGTCGTGTAAACGATGGTAAGTGGTGAGAGCATGTGTGAAGAAGTACACCCCTGCAGGGTTAACATCATCTATTCGAATAGCCGCGTCCGCGGTAAAGGACCTCTGGGTTGCCTATATAGTTCATAGACAAGTGAAAGAAGATACTCTAAAATACGCAAGATAAGCGTGAGTGGTATGGATGGCGTTCTCGTAGGGAGACACGAACGGATCCATAGTGGTGTATTGATATGGTGAATATGTGGACTCGGGTGCGCCAACTCAAAAGATTTACTTGCAGTCGTAGTCAGGATAGCCACTGAGTCAAAGCTGGCTTGCTGCAGTTAAACCCCACCACCCCCTTGTTGATACTGATGCATATGTAGTTAGTTCTCATGTAAGTCTTGCTGGGTACATTTGTACTCACGTTTTCTTAATTTATGTTTTTGCAGAGAGACTTCAGTCTGGCTAGTAGTTCCGCGTGGACTTTGACATTTAGCTTTATACCTCAGCTACGATCTTGTGCCCTCGGTAGGATCTGGTAGATAGTCAGGCTTCTCAGCCTTTTTCATTTGTAGATGTCTGTACTCAGACATGTTAAGCTTCCGCATGTGCTTTGACTTGTATGCTCTGAATGTTGCCTCATGAGACCCATGTTTGTAATATCTCGCTCCTTGGAGCCTATTGAATAAATACTTTGAGTCATAGAGTTATGTTGTGATGCCATGTTGTATTTGCACATATCGAGCATATTGTGTGTATGATTTGAGATGCTTGGTATCTGTGGGATCTGACAACCTAGTTTTTCATCCTTGGTAGCCTCTCTTACCGGGAAATGTCTCCTAGTGCTTCCACTAAGCCATGGTAGCTTGCTACTGCTCCGGAACACTTAGGCTGGCCGGCATGTGTCCTTCTTTGTTCCTGTGTCTGTTCCTTCGGGGAAATGTCACACATTGTTCCTTTCAGTCCATGTAGTTTGCGACGACTTGGGTTCATACGTTGTTGATCGACACGTTCGTTGTTGGGTCATGTATGCCCGTCCCTGTAAGATAGCGGCACTTTGGGTCCACGACTAGTGTAGGTGAGAAAGACACCTAGGGTGTGTTTGGTTGACCGGGTCACATTTGGCTGCATCGCATCTAGCATGCTGGTTGAGTGTGGCCTGGCTGAGCTAATGCAATGGTACAATGAGATGTGTGTTTGGTTGCTTGTGTGTTGTGGGACTGGCCAAGGTGAATTTGTGTTTGGTAGGTAGCATGAGGTGTCACGGGCTGATTCAGATGTTGTTTTCTAAATTGGTCATATTGTATGCAACAAACAAGAAGCATGTCTTTTTCAGAAAAAATTAACACGCAACCTTGTTTACAAATACAAAGACATACACAAGCAATCATTCAAGAGAATCCTATACGTCGTCCATGAACAACGCCATCAGGCCATCAGCCATGGCACTAGACCAATGACAAACTTATCTGCTAGAATATAGCCAAAACCAAATTCAGTCAGAACTTCTTCAGAAAATTTGCCTCCCAAACAATTTTGGAACTTTAGAAAGTTCCTTCAATCATCCCGTACATATGGAACACTAGATTATCAAGATATACTACTCCATACACAACAAATAAATTAACAACACACTGAGTGGATGATTGCTCACGAGGATGTTGACAGGGGATCCAGACAAATAGTAAAAATGAACTATTGGCATGGCGGATCTGGATGCTGATGCCATCCCTTGATTTTGCTCCAACCGCCGCCATGAGATCTAGATCGCGCGGCGCTCTAATCACCTCGCAGGCTTGTCGCTCACCGCGGGATCCATTCGCCGGCACTCTACATCGAGCGCGCGCAGCTCTGCCTCAACCGTGTAGGGTCCGATGACACAAGCAAGGATTCATCAAGGTCTGCTTCTTCCCCTATGTTGTCTCCCGTGGATGGCAGCCAGAAAAAAGGGTCGGCGGCGCCGAAGACAAGGAGGCAGCAGCGACGGCGAGTACGATGAGGCGACGGCAGCGAATCTGAGGCCAGGCCGTGGGGATGGGATGAGGAACGACGAGTGGACGGGGGTTCCATTATGGCGAGGGGCATCGCGACCCCTGCGTGAAGCTGCACGCGTGGGTGCAAGCACGGGTGCTGGCTCGCAGAAACGGCCAGAACTTGCGTTTGCGCTCAGCCTGGCTGGAAGGCCCTTTTTGCACCCGTTGGGCCAGGCCCAGGTGGACATGTAGCATACCAAACAACAAGATGATTGCATGGTGGGTGCGAGCCAGGTGCAATTCATGAAACCAAACATGCCCCTATGGGATCAACGGGATCCCTACTGTGGTCAGCGGGCGCGGGGTTGTGAGAAGAGCAGGTCTAAGAGCCAGCACAAAGGTTGTTTACCCAGGTTCGGGCCGCGGAGATCGCGTAATACCCGAGTCCTGCTTTGGTGTGTATTGATACGTCTCCAACGTATCTATAGTTTTTGATTGTTCCATGCTATTATATTACCTGTTTTGGATGTTTATGGGATTTACTTTACACTTTTATATCATTTTTGGGACTAACCTATTAACTGGAGGCCCATCCCATATTGTTGTTTTCTTGCCTATTTCAGTGTTTCGAAAAAAAGGAATATCAAACGGGGTCCAAACGGAATGAAACCTTCGGGAGAGTTATTTTTGGAACGGAAGCAATCCAGGAGACTTGGAGTGCACGTAAGGGAAGCAACAAGGAAGCCACGAGGCAGGGAGGCGCGCCCTACCCCCTGGGCGCGCCCCCACCCTCATGGGCCCCTCGTGTCCCCCCTGACCGACTTTTTTCGCCTATATATGTCCATATAACCTAAAACCTTCGGGGAGCACAATAGATCGGGAGTTCCGCAGCCGCAAGCCTCTGTAGCCACCAAAAACCAATCGGGACCCTGTTCCGGCACCCTGCCGGAGGGGGGATCCCTCACCAGTAGCCATCTTCATCATCCCGGCGCTCTTCATGATGAGGAGGGAGTAGTTCACCCGCGAGGCTGAGGGTATGTACCGGTAGCTATGTGTTTGATCTCTCTCTCTCTCGTGTTCTTGAGGTGATACGATCTTGATGTATCGCGAGCTTTGCTATTATAGTTGGATCTTATGATGTTTCTCCCCCTCTACTCTCTTGTAATGGATTGAGTTTTCCCTTTGAAGTTATCTTATCGGTTTGAGTCTTTAAGGATTTGAGAACACTTGATGTATGTCTTGCCGTGCTTATCCGTGGTGACAATGGGATATTCACGTGATCTACTTGATGTATGTTTTGGTGATCAACTTGCGGGTTCACCTTGTGAACTTATGCATAGGGGTTGGCACATGTTTTCGTCTTGACTCTCCGGTAGAAACTTTGGGGCACTCTTTGAAGTTCTTTGTGTTTGTTGAATAGATGAATCTGAGATTGTGTGATGCAGATCATATAATCATGCCAATGGATACTTGAGGTGACATTGGAGTATCTAGGTGACATTAGGGTTTCGGTTGATTTGTGTCTTAAGGTGTTATTCTAGTACGAACTCTATGATAGATCGAACGGAAAGAATAGCTTCGTGTTATTTTACTACGGACTCTTGAATAGATCGATCAGAAAGGATAACTTTGAGGTGGTTTCGTAAACCCTACAATAATATCTTCGTTTGTTCTCCGCTATTAGTGACTTTGGAGTGACTCTTTGTTGCATGTTGAGGGATAGTTATATGATCCAGTTATGTTATTATTGTTGAGAGAACTTGCACTAGTGAAAGTATGAACCCTAGGCCTTGTTTCCTAGCATTGCAATACCGTTTACGCTCACTTTTATCATTAGTTACCTTGCTGTTTTTATAATTTCAGATTACAAATACCTTTATCTACCATCCATATTGTACTTGTATCACCATCTCTTCGCCGAACTAGTGCACCTATACAATTTACCATTGTATTGGGTGTGTTGGGGACACAAGAGACTCTTTGTTATTTGGTTGCAGGGTTGTTTGAGAGAGACCATCTTCATCCTACGCCTCCCACGGATTGATAATCCTTATGTCATCCACTTGAGGGAAATTTGCTACTGTCCTACAAACCTCTGCACTTGGAGGCCCAACAGCGTCTACAAGAAGAAGGTTGTGTAGTAGACATCAAGCTCTTTTCCGGAGGGGGGTGAGTGCTTGAAGGTATATCTTTAGATCTTGCAATCGAATCTTTTAGTTTCTTATTTTATCACTAGTTTAGTTTATAAAAGAAAACTACAAAAAAATTGGAATTGAGTTTGTCTCATACGCTTCATCTTTTTAATATCTTTTGTAAGTACGATGAAAAGGAAAATTGTGCTCAAGTGCTAGAAGAAGTCTATAAAATGTTTGGTACTAAATCTTTGAATGATAAGCATGATTGCAATGTTGTTAGTATGAACTCTTTGAATATCCATAGTACTAATGATGATTGCACTAGTTATGATGAAAATGTCTCTTATAAGCATGTCAATTTTTGTGGAGTGCATAGATTTTGCAAGTACACACCAAATAGGGAAGATAGATTTTGCAAGAGGCATAAGTATTTAGAAACTAAATGGTTGCAAGAAAGGCTAGATGTGAGTTCTGAAAATTTAAAATATCTCCGCCGTACTTGTGAACTTTGCAATGAACGTGGTCATTTAAATCTCCGATGCAAATTGTTTCATGATCGAATCGTGTCCAAAAATTGTGATGACTTGATTTCCCTTGCACATCATAATGAACTTAGTTTGCTTTTGGGTTATGAAGAATTGAAACGTGCAACTAAACATATTCCAGAATTTAACCTTAAGAAATTTCTTGATATTGATCTAGAGGAAATTTATATGTATTGTGCAGTGAATTGCATTGAAAATCCTTATATTGCCAATTACATAAAGAAAAGAAAGCTAATAGAAGATGAAGAGAATACTAATGAAAGGGAAGAAACTTCCCAATATCCTCCTATTATTTCTTATGATGAATCAGGTAACAAGGAGGAGCTTTCTATTCAACCAATCTCATTAATAAGGAGCTCAAAGAAGAGGGTTAAACCCACGCATGACGTGAAGAAGAAAAAGAAGAGACGGAGAAGCAAAGCTATAAAGGTACCCCTCCCAAATGATGTTGCTCCTACTACTCATTGTGATGATGATAGTTGCTATACTATTGGTGCTATCCATACTATTAATGATGAGAGTGATTATGCTTATGATATGAAAAGTCCCAAGCTTGGGATGCTATCTCTGATGAGAATGACATATTTGAGAATATATTTGCTGCAATTAATGTTTGTCCCAAGCTTGGGGATGCTACGTTTAATGAAGATGATATTTTTAGCCTCCCAAGTTTTGATATGCAAAGTTGTTATGATGATAGCATGCCTCCTACTTATGATGATTATATTGATGAAACTGGGTTTGCAAGAGTGTCAACTTTAGGAAGTAATGATCCCACTATTTTAGAGGATGTTGAATCTTATTGTGATGAATATGAAAGTGGATTTGGAGAGGTCATGACTTTATTTAGTGATGATTCCACTATCTTGGAAGAAGTTTCAATTGATTATGATGAGAACAAAGTTGCTAGTTATGATGATTATTGTGATGAAAATTATGCTATAAAAAGTAGTGATGATTATATTTATAAAACTTGTCATGATTATGATTACCCTTTTTCTGAACTTTACTCTTTTAATGTGGAAACAATTTATAGTATTCGAGTCTCTTATGATACTCCCACTATTCCGAATGAGAAGAATTTTGCTTATGTGGAGAGTAGTAAAATTTCTATGCTTGTATATCATGAAAAGAATGCTTTATGTGATGGTTATATTGTTGAATTCATTCATGATGCTACTGAAAATTATTATGAGGGAGGAACATATGCTTGTAGGAATTGCAATAGTATCAAGTTTCCTCTCTATGTGCTTAAAGTTTTGAAGCTATGCTTGTTTTGCCTTCCTATGCTAGTTGATTATTGTTCCCATAAGTTGTTTGCTCACAAATCCCTATGCATAGGAAGTGGGTTAGACTTAAATGTGCTAGTCATATTCTTCATGATGCTCCCTTTATGTTTCAATTCTTATCTTTTACGTGAGCATCATTGAAATCATCATGCCTAGCTAAAAGGCATTAAAGAAAAGCACTTGTTGGGAGACAACCCAATATTTACCCTTACTGTTTTTGTGTGTCCACATGATTATTCTACTGTACTAATCATGTTTTATAGTTTTTGTTTCATTAAAGTGCCAAGTAAAACCCTTAGGATAGCTTACGGTGATAGTTGTGTTGATCCTGCTGAAAATCAGAAACTTTTGCACCCAGTAAATTAGTTTTGATAATTAAAACAAACGTGCTTTTGATCTTATTCTTTTTGCTTTGGATTGGTACACAAATTTCTCAGGTTTTCCTAATTTTTTAGGATTTATGGAGTGCCATAAGTATACGTTTGATACAGATTACTACAGATTGTTCTATTTTTGACCGATTCTGTTTTCTATGTGTTGTTTGCTTATTTTGATGAATCTATGAGTAGTATAGGAGGGTATGAACCATAGATAAGTTGGAATACAGTATATATTACACCAGTATGAATTTAGAATGAGTTCACAACAGTACCTAAGTGGTGATTTATTTTCTTATACTAACGGAGCTTACAAGTTTTCTATTGAGTTTTGTGTTGTGAAGTTTTCAAGTTTTGGGTAAAGATTCGATGAACTATGGAATAAGGAGTGGCAAGAGCCTAAGCTTGGGGATACCCAAGGCACCCCAAGGTAATATTCAAGGACAACCAAAAGCCTAAGCTTGGGGATGCCCCGGATGGCATCCCCTCTTTCGTCTTCATCCATCGGTAACTTTACTTTGAGCTATATTTTTATTCACCACATGATATGTGTTTCGCTTGGAGCGTCATGTCATTTTACTTTGTTTTTCTTGCTGTTTGAATAAAATACCAAGATCCGAAGTTCTTAAATGTTAGAGAGTCTTTACATAGTTGCACAATTATTTGACTACTCATTGATCTTCACTTTTATCTTTCGGAGTAGTTTGTCGTTTGCTCTAGTGCTTCACTTATATCTTTTAGAGCACGACAGTGGCTTTATTTTGTAGAAATTGTTAATCTCTCATGCTTCACTTATATTATTTTGAGAGTCTTTTAGAACAGCATGGTATTTGCTATGGTTATAAAATTGGTCCTAGAATGATGGGCATCCAAGTTGGGTATAATAAAAACTTTCATAGAAAGTGAATTGGATGCTAGGATCAATTTGATGCTTGATAATTGTTTTGAGATATGGAGGTGGTGATATTAGAGTCATTCTAGTTGGTTAATTGTGAATTTAAAGAATACTTGTGTTGAAGTTGGCAAGTCCCATAGCATGCACGTATGGTAACCGTTGTGTAACAAATTTGAAACATGAGGTGTTTTTAGATTGTCATCCTTATGAGTGGCGGTCGGGGACGATCGATGGTCTTTTCCTGCCAATCTATCCCCCTAGGAGCATGCCGTAGTGCTTGGTTTTTGATGACTTGTAGATTTTTGCAATAAGTATATGAGTTCTTTATGACTAATGTGAATCCATGGATTATACGCACTCTTACCCTTCCATCATTGCTAATCTCTTCGGTACCGTGCATTGCCCTTTCTCACCTTGAGAGTTGGTGCAAACTTCGCCGGTGCATCCAAACCCCATGATACGATACGCTCTATCACACATAAACCTCCTTATATCTTCCTGAAAACAGCCACCATACCTACCTATTATGACATTTCCATAGCCATTCCGAGATACATTGCCATGCAACTTTCCTCCATTCCGTTCATCATGACACGCATCATCATTTTCATATTGCCTTGCAAGATTATGTAGTTGACATCGTATTGTGGCAAAGCCACCTTCATAATTTTCATACATGTCACTCTTGATTCATTGCCCATCCCGGTACACCGCCGGAGGCATTCATATAGAGTCATATCTTGTTCTAGTTTTGAGTTGTAACTCATGAGTTGTAAATAAATAGAAGTGTGATGATCATCATTATTAGAGCATTGTCCCCTAAAAAAAGAGAAAGGCCAAAAAAAAGAAAGGCCCCAAAAAAGGGGGACAATGCTACTATCTTTTTCCACACTTGTGCTTCAAAGTAGCACCATGTTCTTCATATAGAGAGTCTCTTATGTTGTCACTTTCATATACTAGTGGGAATTTTTCATTATAGAACTTGGCTTGTATATTCCAACGACGGGCTTCCTCAAAATGACCTAGGTCTTCGTGAGCAAGCAAGTTGGATGCACACCCACTTAGTTTCTTTTGTTGAGCTTTCATACATTTATAGCTCTAGTGCATGCGTTGCATGGAAATCCCTACTCCTCATGTTGACATTAATTGATGGGCATCTCCATAGCCCGTTGATTATCCTCGTCAATGTGAGACTTTCTCTTTTTTTGTTTTCTCCACACAACCTCCATCATTATATTCTATTCCACCCATAGTGCTACATCCATGGCTCACGCTCATGTATTACGTGAAAGTTGAAAGAAGTTTGAGATTGCTAAAGTATGAAACAATTGCTTGGCTTGTCATCGGTGGTGTGCAAGATGAGAGCATTCTTGTGTGACAAAAATGGAGCATGACCAAACTATATGATTTTGTAGGGATGAACTTTCTTTAGCCATGCTATTTTGAGAAGACGTGATTACCTTGTTAGTATGCTTGAAGTATTACTATTTCTTATGTCAATATGAACTTTTATTTTGAATCATTTGGATCTGAACATTCATGCCACAATAAAGAAAATTACATTGAGAAATATGCTAGGTAGCATTCCACATCAATAATTCTGTTTTTATCATTTACCTACTCGAGGACGAGCAGGAATTAAGCTTGGGGATGCTTGATACGTCTCCAACGTATCTATAATTTTTGATTGTTCCATCCTATTATATTACCTTTTTGTATGTTTGTGGGCTTTACTTTACACTTTTATATCATTTTTGGGACTAACCTATTAACCCGAGGCCCAGCCCATATTGCCGTTGCCTATTTTAGTGTTTCGAAGAAAAGGAATATCAAACGGAGTCCAAACGGAATGAAACCTTAGGGAGAGTTACTTTTGGAATGGAAGCAATCCAGGGGACTTGGAGTGCACGTAAGGGAAGCAACGAGGAAGCCATGAGGCAGGGAGGCGCGCCCTACCCCCTAGGCGCGCCCCCCAACATCATGGGCCCCCCGTGCCCCCCTGACCGACTTCTTTCGCCTATATATGTCCATATACCCTAAAACCTTCCGGGAGCACAATAGATCGGGAGTTCCGCCACCGCAAGCCTCTGTAGCCACCAAAAACCAATCGGGACCCTGTTCCGGCACCCTGCCGGAGGGGGGATCCCTCACCGGTGGCCATCTTCATCATCCCGGCGCTCTCCATGCCGAGGAGGGAGTAGTTCACCCTCGGGGCTGAGGGTATGTACAAGTAGCTATGTATTTGATCTCTCTCTCTCGTGTTCTTGAGGTGATACGATCTTGATGTATCGCGAGCTTTGCTATTATAGTTGGATCTTATGATGTTTCTCCCCCTCTACTCTCTTGTAATGGATTGAGTTTTCCCTTTGAAGTTATCTTATCGGATTGAGTCTTTAAGGATTTGAGAACACTTGATGTATGTCTTGTCGTGCTTATCTGTGGTGACAATGGGATATTCACGTGATCTACTTGATGTATGTTTTGGTGATCAACTTGCGGGTTCACCTTGTGAACTTATGGATAGGGGTTGGCACATGTTTTCGTCTTGACTCTCCGGTAGAAACTTTGGGGCACTCTTTGAAGTTCTTTGTGTTGGTTGAATAGATGAATCTAAGATTGTGTGATCCATATCGTATAATCATGCCCATGGATACTTGAGGTGACATTGGAGTATCTAGGTGACATTAGGGTTTTGGTTGATTTGTGTCTTAAGGTGTTATTCTAGTACGAACTCTATGATAGATCGAATGGAAAGAATAGCTTCGTGTTATTTTACTACGGACTCTTGAATAGATCGATCAGAAAGGATAACTTTGAGGTGGTTTTGTACCCTACAATAATCTATTCGTTTGTTCTCCGCTATTAGTGACTTTGGAGTGACTCTTTGTTGCATGGTGAGGGATAGTTATATGATCTAGTTATGTTATTATTTTTGAGAGAACTTGCACTAGTGAAAGTATGAACCCTAGGCCTTGTTTCCTAGCATTGCAATACCGTTTACGCTCACTTTTATCATTAGTTACCTTGCTGTTTTTATAATTTCAGATTACAAATACCTTTATCTACCATCCATATTGCACTTGTATCACCATCTCTTCGCCAAACTAGTGCACCTATACAATTTACCATTGTATTGGGTGTGTTGGGGACACAAGAGACTCTTTGTTATTTGGTTGCAGGGTTGTTTGAGAGAGACCATCTTCATCCTACGCCTCCCACGGATTGATAAACCTTAGGTATCCACTTGAGGGAAATTTTCGACTGTCCTACAAACCTCTACACTTGGAGGCCCAACAACGTCTACAAGAAGAAGGTCGTGTAGTAGACATCATGTATATGACTGTTCTTGAGCTAGCTATCGAGCGTGACTTGCTCAAAGAGCCGAATCCCTCTCCAGTACACCTCGGGCCCCGTTTTATAGTCAAAGGAGGCACCACAGTGGCACACGGGAGGCGGAAAGGGTACAATAGCTATGTTTATCTCTTGTCATTACGGGACAAGACGCATTAAATGCGCCTCTGAGGTGTCCCCCTGCTTTATCGCCGCCTCGCCCTGCTTCGACGCACGTCCAGGCCAGCAAGGCGGGCAGCGCCATGTAGGCAGGCAAGCTGCTGAGGTGGCGCAGTGGCGGTGTTTTCACGAAGATCTGCATGCCACCACACAGGTGCTTGCTGAGTTGGCCTCGGGACCGCACGTCGCCACGCAGGTGCCCGCCTGGCAGGCTGGGCTGGCAGCTGCATGGGAACGGCGGTGGGGTCTTGGTGTGCGCGGGGCTAGCCGTGGCCTCGTTGATGTCCTCGCCAAGGGTCTTGCCGGGGGCCCCGGCAAGGGTCTTGCCGTGGCACTGCGGTCGTTCCCGGCGAGGATGTTGCCGAAGGTCTCGTCCCCTGGTCCTCATCTGATGTTATGTGTTAACGATCTTCACAAAGATATGCATGCTACCATGGGGGTGCCTCCCGAGCCTTGGTTCCAATGTTGCTGATGATGTTGGAAACCTCTGGCTCAAGGGTGGCACGCACCGCTGGTGTTGGGCAAGTTGCCCCGGCAAGGCCCTTGTCGGGGCCGTGGAGGCAGCCCCGCAAGGGTCTTGCTGGGGGAGTCCACCTTGCCCTCTTGCTCTTCGTGTCTCTGTCTTGGCATTGCCTTGATCGTCTTGCGACTTCGGCTTTTCTCACCTGCCCTGCTTAGTGCGGCCGTGGGCGTGGCTCTGATTGCCCATGCACAAGTAAAGGGGTACAAAGTAGAACCCCTACTTCTGTACACCGACAGGAGCCCCCGGGCCTGGTCCACACATAAGCGCGACACGTTGTTGGGCGAGGCCCAGAATGGTGCGCGGGCAGGCGGGGCCGATTTTTACCGCGGTGACTCTTTTGTCTAATGTGCTTCCCCATGATTCGCATTGAACGTGTGATGTGGGTGGGGGTCGTGCGTGGGGTGACCGAAGCGCGCTTGCGTCATCCTGTGATGAATAGTGAAGAGGCGGCTTGCGTGTCCCTTTAAGACCGCAGGGCTGCTGCTCATTTACTTCTCCGCCTTGGAACCATCGTTCCACGTTTCCCACTACACCCGCTCCTTGCGCCACGTACGCCGCATGCACGGCGTGGGGCAGGTGACAGGTGCACGGGATATGGGAAGGCGCATGCGCGTGGATCGATACCCACGCGCCTTCAATTGGGCGAGAAGGGCGGTCGACGGCCTTGCATGCTGCCACCTTAATGAGCTGGATTGGTTGAGATAGGCAGCCGAACCCTGACCCCGCCCCCTTTATAAGGAGGGGAGTGGGAGGGACGGCACCCCTCAATCTTTCGCCATCCGCCTCCCCCACCTTTGCTTCTTCCTTCCTTCTGTTATGGCGAGAGGGCGCGCTGATGCTTCGACGGTGGCGACGACGGTCTCTGCTCGACAACGCGTCCCCCACCCCAAGAGTTCGTGGCGGCAGAGCCAGCTGTGAGGGGAAGGGGGAGGGGGTGAGGCCGAGGTCGCCGTGGCGCTCGGGGAAGAGGAGGGTGGGGCGGCGCATCGGCCTCGCCTCTGCCGGCGGTTCCTCCCCCAATGGAGGGCCACGTCGGGGACCAGCCTCGCGAATTCTTCAACAGGCTGCGCCGGCCGGCGCACTGTCGTCTCTGTCTTCCTACTCCATTTGCTCGGGAGATGGAGCTCGACCCGCCGCAGGCTCTGAGACTGCATATGAGGGGCTGCGGGAATAGCGGCACATGGGCCGACGTTGATTTCCCAGCCCCTCGTGTCATGTACCTCCGTCGCGGCTGGAAGACCTTCGCTCGCATCCACAGCCTGACGGTGGGGCTCATTCTCTATTTCAAACTAATGGAGAATGGCCTCCTCTCCGTCAAGGTCTTTGGAGACTTCGGAACTCGCCTGAAGTGTTGCGTGGAGAGCTCCTCTGATGACGAAGAATCTTCCTCGAGCGAAAGTGACGAGGAGGACAGCGGCAGCGACGACGAGGGTAAAAGGCGGGAGGATGACGGGTCGGACTAGGCGTCGGACCTGCCGTCCCTGGGCGGTGCCGGCAGCAGCAGCATCTGCACCGGGCCCCCTCTCCCGATGGGGCCGGCTCCTTGAACTTCTCGGGGTCGCCTAGTTGGGCGGCTGCCGACATGTTCCTTGGTGCCTTCTGCTGCTCATACTTCGCCTAGGCGCTCCTTCTGCCCTCTTGCCTTCTTGTTCTGTTTCCTGAGGGGAGGGACAAGAAAGGGATTACGGGCACCTTATCTCTCTTTGGTTTGTAAGCCTACGGACCATAGTTAAATTTAAAACTTGTAATCCCCTCGCTCACGTTTACATTCCGTACAAACTGTACCTGTATGGGGCGTATTAATGAAAAAATTGTGCTTGCCGGGTCCTTTGTGTGTGAGCGAAGCCCATACCAAGGAACGAATCCTTGTTATTTCTAAAATAAACATTGTCGCCCGGCAACAGGCCTTGTCGCTCCCTTACTTTACTCGACCACACTCACGCTCTCGGCGGGGGCGAGGGCAAAGTAGAGTTAGGCCCTACGCGTGTTTCCTTGCCACCGCGGCTACAACCAAATTCCGGACCAAGAGAAAGCTCTCGGGCAGCAGGAAGAAGGGAGCACGGCAGCCTATGAATATGACGAGATTTCATACGTCCCAAATCTATACGGAAATGCATAACAGGGGATAGGAGACTTATCTGAATCTGCAGCCCCGGCAACCTTGGCTTGCCGTGGGTGGACCCTTGTGCCTTTAGCCCCCGGCAACCTTGGCTTGCCAGGGCCGGAGCGCCGACTCGTTTCCTTTCTTCCACATAGTTTAGCAGAAACATTCGTGTACCCTCCGAACCAAAGAGGACAGAAAGGAACAGAGAGACGCAGGCTCGATCTCTATGCTAGGGGTTAGTCGCCGCTAAGCACTATATATCAACCCTAACCGAGGAAGAGACTCAACCTAGCATGCATGCTATAACTTAGGGCGCTAGCGCTTCGTTTATTTATGCTCAGGGTCTACGTCTGGCTTTGTACAGAGGGTTACATGCCTTGTCGGCACGGCTTGTACAAAAGGTGGCTTGCCGGGGGGCCCGGCAACCGCGCCTTATGGGTAAAACTCGCGAAGATGCTCGATGTTCCAGGAGTTGGTCACTGGAATGGCATCTCCGGTCTCCAGGCGGACTGCGCCGAGCCTGGTGACTCGGGTTACCCGATAAGGCACTTCCCACTTTGGCGTCAACTTGTTGGAATTCTTGGCCGACTGAACGTGCCAAAGAACAAGGTCGCCTTCCTCAATGCTTCGGGCATGAACCTTGCGGCTATGGTAGCGACGCAAGGCTTGCTGGTAGCGTGCTGCTCTCACAGCCGCCCGAAGACGATCTTCCTCAAGGAGTGTCGCGTCATCTTGCCGCAACTGCTCTTGCTCAAGCCCATCATAAGCGAGCACTCGGGGTGACCCGTATATGAGTTCCATGGGGAGAATTGCTTCTTCCCCGTATACCAGGGCAAAGGGCGTCTGGCCGGTGGCTCGATTTGGCGTCGTTCTGATCGACCAAAGAACCGCCGACAACTCATAAATCTAGCGCCTTCCACTCTTGTGCAGCCTGTCAAAAGTCTTTGTCCTTAGGCCTCGCAGTACTTCAGCATTCGCCCTCTCCACTTGGCCGTTGCTCCGTGGGTGTGCCACGGAAGCGAAACAGGCCTTGCTGCCGAGGTCTTCGATGTATTGCATGAAGGTGTGGCTTGTGAACTGCGTGCCATTGTCGGTGATGACTCTGTTTGGCACACCGAAGCGGCAAACTGGCCCCTTGAAGAATTTGACGGCTGACTGTGCTGTCACCTTCCTCAATGCTTCCACCTCCGGCCACTTTATGAACTTGTCGATTGCGATGTCCAAGTATTCAAAGTCCCCGACGACGCGGGGGAAAGGGCCCAGTATGTCGAGCCCCCAGACCGAGAATGGCCAGGAGAGAGGGATTGTTTGAAGGGCTTGAGCTGGCTGATGAAGCTTCTTTGAATGGAACTGGCACGCTTCACACTTGGTTACTAGTGTCGTCGCATCCTGGAGGGTTGTGGGCCAGAAGAAACCTTGCCGGCAAGGGCCCTCGACCCTATGTGGGAGCCACATATGCCTCCATGTATCTCCGCCAACAGCTCCAGTCCTTCCTCCCGGGGTATGCACTTCAGTTTCAGTCCGTTTGGTCTTTTTCTGTACAGAACATTGTCAACGAACTGGTACAGAGCAGACCGATGGGCTACTTTCTCCGCTTCTTCCCGCTCCTCTGGAAGCTCCCCTGTTTGGAGGAATCGGACAGTATGCTGTGCCCATGCCGGAGCCTGGGGCTCGACGGCAAGGACCAAAGGCACCACTTCCGCCGTAGGAATGGATGCCTCTACGGCCAGGGCTTGGCGCCCTGCCGGAGTCGGTTGCCCCACGGCAGGCTCGGTGTCCACGGCAACATCTTCGCCGGCGGCTCCAGGGAGCTCGACGGGGAAGTACTTGCCGGGGCCTGATTTTCTTTGCTTGTTCTGCTCTGTTGATGGTTCAACGGATGGTTGAGTTAACCGAAGCACAAAAGTACCTGGTTCCACAGGTACCTTGAGGGCAGCGCGCTTCGACAGGTAGTCGGCGATGTCGTTCTCCACTCGGGGGACGTGCTCTGCCTGTATACCGTCAAAGTGCTCCTCCAGTTTCCTCACCTCATCCACGCAGGCTTCCATCAACGGGCTTTGATAATCCTTGTTGACCTGCCTAACGACAAGCTGTGAATCACCCCTGACGATGAGCTTCTTGACCCCGAGATCTGCCACGATCCTGAGACCGGCAAGCAATCCCTCGTATTCAGCAGTGTTGTTCGTCGACATCTCCCTGGGAAAGCGCATTTGGATCACGTACTTGAGGTGCTCTCCGATGGGTGCGACAAGCAGCACACCAGCACCGACGCCTTGTAGTGAAAAAGCCTCGTCAAAGTACATAACCCAGTTGCGACTTGTTTCCTTGCCGGGAAGAGTGGTCTCCTGGATCTCTTCATCGGGCGTCGAGGTCCATTCTGGAATGAACTCCGCCAATATTCTGCTTTGAATCATCGAGGTGCTTTCGAACTTCAAACCAAAACTCGACAGCTCCAAGGCCCATTCCACAATCCTCCCCGTTGCATCTGGGTTATGTAGTATCCGTTGCAACGGGAGGCGGGTAACGACGATGATCTCGTGCGCTTGGAAGTAATGACACAGCTTCCTCGAGGCCATAAGGAGGCCGAAGAGCAATTTCTGCACACTGGAGTACCTTGACCTAGCCCCCTGCAAGAGGGAGCTGACGAAGTAAACCGGGTGCTGCATCATCTTCTTCTTCTACACCACTGCACCTGGTTGCGTGGGCCCTGTCGTGCTGTTGTCAAACCATGCCGGGGGCCTAGCCTTGTCGGGACCGGGCCCTGCCAGGGGGAGCTCTGGCTCTCCATCCGTCAATTCTGCCGTTGCCGCTGCCCCTTCATCGACCTCCCTCTGCGCCAGCAGTGCAGCGCTAACCAATTGATTCGTCGCCGCTAGATACAGCAACAGCGGCTCTTGTGGCTTGGGTGCAACCAGTATTGGCGTGGAGGATAGGTACTTCTTTAAATCCTGCAGTGCTGCCTCGGCCTCCGGGGTCCACTCCATTGGGCCCGCCTTTTTCAAGATTTTGAAAAAGGGAAGGGCACGCTCTGCGGACTGGGAGATGAATCTGCTCATGGCGGCGACGCAGCCAGTGAGCCAACGCATGTCCTTGATCCGCCTAGGTGCCTCAATCTGCTCAATGGCCTTGATCTTGTTCGGGTTCGCCTCAATCCCACGCTATGACACAAAGAACCCGAGAAGCTTGCCGGACGGGACACCGAAGACACACTTCTCAGGGTTCAGCTTGAGGTTGATCTTGGGCAGGTTTGCAAATGTCTCTTCCAGATCTTGCACAAGTGTTGCCTTGTCCTTGGTTTTGACCACTATGTCATCCATATAAGCTTCCATATTTCTATGTAGCTGAGGCTCAAAATCAATTTGGACTTCTCTTGCAAAGGTTGAGCCAGCACTCTTCAACCCGAAAGGCATTCGTAAAAAGCAGTACGTACCACATGGGGTGATGAATGTTGTCTTCTCTTCATCTTCTCTTGTCATGAAAATCTGATGGTATCCCGAGTAGGCGTCGAGGAATGATAACATGTCACAGCCGGCCGTGGAGTCAACAATCTGGTCAATGCGCGGCAACGGGAAAGGGTCTTTCAGACAAGCCTTATTGATATATGTGTAATCAATACATAGCCTCCACTCCCCGTTTGCTTTGCGCACCACCACCGGATTGGCCAACCACGTCAGATGGAGCACTCCTCTCACCAAGCCTGCCGCTTCTAGCTTTCTGATCTCTTCCAGAGCTTGCTTCCCGACCTTCTGCTTGATGGGCCGCGTATGTGGACAGACGACAAGATGGTGCTCAATCACCTCCCTGGGAACGCCGGGAATGTCGGATGCCTGCCATGCAAACACATCGACATTCGCCCGCAGGAAGGTGACGAGCTCGCCTTCCTATTTGCTATCAAGGGTGGAGCTTATGGTGAAAGCCCCTCCCGTGCCGTCCTCCTTGACAGACACCTTCTTGGTCTTTGGTGGTGCAACTCTGGATTTCTTGCTCTTGCCGGTGGAGCTCTCTGGCACGTCCTAGATGGGAGGACAACACTCCAGAGAGGTGCGCTTGCCAGAGTGGGTGTGAGAGGTCTCGCCGGTCTTCTTCCCTCCCGGGGCTTCAGCGGCAGGAGCAAGTGCCTTAGTGGCAGCTACTGCAACTGCTTCCTGGTAGAGTTCGTCAGCGCAGATCAGCGCATCCTTCTTGTCGGAGGGGATGGTGATGATGCTCATCGGCTGAGGCATCTTCAGCGTGTTGTAGGCGTAATGCGACGCTACCATGAACTTGGCCAGTGCCGGGTGGCCGAGGATCCCGTTGTAAGGCAAAGGGATCTCGGCCACATCAAAGACAATCCTCTCCGTCCTGTAGTTCAACTCGCCTCCAAACGTCACGGGCAGTGTGACCTTGCCCTTCGGCTGACTCCTTCCTGGGTTGACCCCTTGAATCATGCCCGTCTCCTCGAGGTCTCCGTCAGGAATCTACAGCCTTTTGACCATAACAGGCGAGATCAAGTTCAGACCGGCCCCGCTATCAACTAGCATCTTTGTCACCTTGAGGTTGCGGATCATTGGTGAAACCAACAATGGCAAACACCCGACCGCAGTGGTGCGATCTGGATGGTCCTCGTTGTCGAAGATGATAGGCGCGCTAGACCACTTCAGTGGCTTCCGCACATCGAGTGATGGCTCCACCGCTGTGATCTCACGCGCCCACTGCTTGAGCTGGCGGTGAGATGTGTGCAGCGAGGCGCCACCGTCGACGCACATGGCCTCTGTAACTTTCTAGAACTCGTGGTCACCGGACTCGTCGTCCTCGTCATGATCATCGTCTTCCTGCTTCTTGTCGCGACCCCAGGCAGGCCTCTCTTGCTGATTATCCTTGCCGCGGCGGCCTTCTCGACCGCCACGCTTCTTGCCGGACCATTCAGCACCATCTTGACCCTTCTCCTTGTCCCGCCTCTCATACTCAGCTTTCTGCTTCTCGGCGAGCAGCTCAACTTGTCGGTAGTTCTGGAGGTCGTGGCCTTTGGTGCGGTGGATCTTGCAATACTGCTTGCCGGAGCCCCCTGGCTTGTCGGCAGCCGCCAAGGCCCGGCAAGCGGCACACCCAGCAACCTCCTTGCCGGGGTCGCTTGCCTTGGCCTTCTTGGCAGCGCCGGTGTCGTCGGATCCCTCAATGGCAAGCACAGCCTTGCCTTTGCGCTTTCTGTTACCGCGCCGGCCCTTCTTCATCGAGGCGGCGGCGTCATTGTCCGTGGAGTCGGTTTCCACACCGGCGTCCTCGCGGGGTACTTCCTCCCCTCTTCAGCCCGAGCGCACCTATCGGCCAGAACATAAAGTTCGGCCACATCCTTGACCTTGTTAATCGCCAGCTCCTCACGCATCTTGCGGTTGCACACATTCTGATGGAATGTGCTGACCACGGCAGCAGGGTGAACGTCTGGGATGTTGTACTGCACTCGGCTGAACCTCTGGATATACTTGCGCAGGTTTTCACCTTCCTTCTGGGGAATGATATGCAAATCGCTTGCCTGGCCATGAGCTTGATGGCCTCCAGTGAAGGCGACAACGAACTCATGACACAGATCCGACCAAGAAGAAATGGAATCCACCGGCAAGTGCATCAACCATGACATAACATTGGGATTGAGTGCCAACGGGAAGTAATTGGCAAGCACCTTGTCGTCGCGGGCTCCAGCAGCCTACATCGCAATGGTGTACATGCTGAGGAACTCCGACGGGTAAGTCTTGCCATTGTACTTCTCGCCAACGTTGGGCTTGAATGTGCGGTGGGAGGGCCAATGGAACTGCCGCAGCTCACGGGTAAAGGCTGGGCAACCCACCTCGTAAGCTAGGCCACCGTAGCCTCCCGGCGCCGGGTGGTCCATAGTGGACCCTGCCCACCTATCTGACTGGTGGGGCGCATCACGTCGGCGCTCGATGGTGGTTCGAGCGTCTTCGAGGGCTCACTCACGAAGAACTTTACGCTGGTCTTGGTGGGTCTATGGATCGGACGACGCTATGGAAATATTATCACATGCGTCATCACGACGGATCGACACCCGCGGTAGCTGGCGTGGGGGAGGAGAATGCACCGTGCCTGCATCACCCCCGTCCCTTCCATCGTCGGCATGCGGTGGCTCGATGGAGCGCGGCCTACGGGCCCCGCTGGTCACGGCTTATCATTATTGGCGATGCCGACGAGGCTCCGGATGGTGGCTCTCCACTCGTCGAGCTTCTCCGCAGCGGGAGGAAAGTCAAGAAGTAGCTGTGCGCGCGCCAAAGCTTCTGCTGGCGTGGGCGGCAGCGAGAGCTGCGTGGACCGTGACGTGCTTCGACTTCTAACCACGTTAGAAGGAGCTCTATCACGGCTCCGTGGTGGTATGCCATTTTCACCAGTACTTCGGCGTGCATGCTGACCTCCTTCGTCCTGTGAAGGGTGCACTGGACTCTTCCCAGGTCGGCGCCCGGGGTTACCAACGTGGTGATGCTGCTTGTTGCGCACGACTTGGGAAGAGCGCGTCGTGGGCGCCGGCGCAGGCGTCTTGGAGGTCACCACGCCGCCAGTGGGTGGCATGACGCCGCCCCTGGAGGGCCCCGTGCCGCCTGCGGGGGGCCCAACTCCGTCTCTGGAATTCGCGGCGTGCGGCTCGTCGTCTGGTGCACGAATGAAGCCGCTCGCCAGATCTGGACTGCCAGGGCGATGTGGATGTTCGCGGGTCACGCCTTGGGTTCTCTCCACGACCGGCTCGCTACTAGCCCGCCCCGGTACGGGCAGTCCGACTCCGAATGAACCGATCGCCGTGGTCGTCTTCCTCTTGGGAGCCATGGCGATGAAGAGCTGCTAGACTAGCCGCTAGACCAGATTTCCACAACTGCGCGCCCCTCACCTTGCGCGCCAAAGATGTCAATGAGAACGAGACCTATGGGATCAACGGGATCCCTGCTGTGGTCGGCAGGCGCGAGGTTGTGAGAAGAGCAGGTCTAAGAGCCAGCACAAAGGTCGTTAACCCAGGTTCGGGCCGCGGAGATCGCATAATACCCTAGTCCTACTTTGGTGTGTATATGAATGTTCTTGAGCAAGCTATCGAGCGTTACTTGCTCAAAGAGCCGAATCCCTCTCCAGTACGCCTCGGGCCCCCTTTTATAGTCGAAGGAGGCACCACTGTGGCACACAGGAGGTGGAAAGGGTACAATAGATATGTTTATCTCTTGTCATTACGGGACAAGACGCATTAAATGCGCCTCTGAGGTGTCCCCCCTGCTTTATCGCCACCTCACCCTGCTTCGACGCGCGCCCAGGCCAGCGAGGCGGGCAGAGCCATGTAGGCAGGCAAGCTGCTGAGGTGGCGCGGTGGCGGCGTCTTCATGAAGATCTGCATGCCACCACGCAGGTGCTTGCTGAGTTGGCCTCGGGACCGCACGTCGCCACGCAGGTGCCCGCCTGGCTGGGCTGGCTGCTGCATGGGAACGGTGGTGGGGTCTCGGTGTGCGTGGGCCTGGCCGCGGCCTCGTTGATGTCCTCGGCAGGGGTCTTGCCGGGGTCCCCGGCAAGGGTATCACCGTGGCACTGCGGTCGTCCCCGGCGAGGATGTTGCTAGAGGCCTCGTCCCCTGGTCCTCATCTGATCTTGTGTGTTAATGATCTTCAGAAAGATCTGCATGCTACCATGGGGGCGCCTCCCGAGCCTTGGTTCCAATGTTGCTGATGATGTTGGAAACCTCGGACTCAAGGGTGGCATGCTCCGCTGGTGTTGGGCAAGTTGCCCCGGCAAGGCCCTTGCCGGGGCCGTGGAGGCCGCCCCGGCAAGGGGCTTGCCGGGGGAGTCCACCTCGCCCTCTTGCTCTTCGTGTCTCTGTCTTGGCGTAGCCATGATCGTCTCGCGGCTTCGGCTTTTCTCACATGCCCTGCTTAGTGCGGCCGTGGGCATGGCTCTGACTGCCCGTGCACAGGTAAAGGGGTACAAAGTAGAACCCCTACTTCTGTACATCGACAACTAGTCATGTCAGCCCGGGTTCTTTGTCATATGGATGCTAGCGGCACTATCATATATGTGAGCCAAAAGGCGCAAACGGTACCGGGCCAGGTAAGGTGGCACCCGTGGGAATACCGTGCGTGAGGCCGCAAAGTGATATTATGTGTTACATGCTAGATCGGTGTGACTTAGGATCGGGGTCCTGACAGTAAAGCCACAGGATCAATGAAGAAAGAAATGTGTTATTCATGACGGTCCATAAAAGGGAGCTAGACCAAATAAGTTGGAGTTTTGTATGATCGTCGCCACAAGCGTATGAAGGAATGAAATACTATTGGATTTAAAGAGGTATAATGGGGAATATGGAACAATAATCCTTGAAAGGACGAGTTAAAGATGTGCAAGTGTTGAATTGGGCCCACAACCCATAGGCCCAGGAATTTATAAGGAATCAAGGACTCCCTGGAAGAAGGAATTCCATTAGTAGACATTTTATAGGAGGTTACGCAAAAACCCTAGAGTGGTGAAGAAAACAATAGATGTCTTGCCCAACTTGCAGAACCAATGGATTTACCCGAACCCTGTTTGAGGAGAAGAGAAATTCTGCAATGCTTGTGAGGACGCCCAAGTGATAGAATACGTGATTCATCGTCAGTGTATGAAGTAATGGTTCAAATATGGGACGGACTGGCCCCCATACCGGAGACTTCTATCATGAACTATCATATGTTGACCGAAAATCAGAGAGCCTTGAAAACCTTAGAAGAGTGTCGACACGATAAGCCAAACAACCTTAGAATGGTAGGACGTTTGAAACATGTACCGGCAACCATTTCCAAACGTAGGTCATACGATGAGACTCAAACCAAACCCTTTTCCTGCAGAAGAAACCTGTAATGGTTGACCACCATGAGATCTTGATAGTTGTTTAGTATTGGCGACAGACCTGTTTGCTAAGAATACCCAGTCTAGGAAGAACCTCACTAGGATGAAAGGACAAGAGTTTGAAGAAAACATTATGCCCTACTGAAAGAGCCTTAGTGACAAAGTTATTATGAAGATGTGAGAAGACTGGCATTGCTTACCCAAAGGATGGAGTACACGAGTTCCGTCGGAACCATAACCCTGCTTTTAAGTGTGGTAGCACACTAGACCATTCCGATCAATGGTATTGCTAGAAGACCCCCAAACCCAAACCTTTTCTTGCTAGCCTCTCCGAATCTCGAGGACGAGATTCATTTTAAGTGTGGTAGGTTTTGTAACATCCCAAAATTCTAAATTTTGAATGTTATATTAAATAAATAGTTATGATTGTTTGGGTGATTGATTAATTGAAATTTAGTGGAATTCCAAACTTTTTTGAAAGTTGAATGAGAGGGAATGAAATGACTTTCCCATAATTTCACTTTGCCTTTTGACATCCATGAATTTCAAATTCAATTCAAACACAAAAACCTAGAGAGAAGATGATATGACTTCTTCCATCTAAATAAATGAAAAGGGTTTTGAAAAGATTCGAATTCCGTTTGGAAATATTTCAAATTCAGAAACTTTATGCAACTCAATGATTTTCATGAGAGAAGATAAAATGACTTCTTCAATTATATGAAATATGAGTTGGAAGGAAAAATAATCAAATTGAAAGTCATTTGAAAGTATTTTGAAACTACCTTGCAAATTTGGAATTATTTGGATTTTATTCAAATTACTTTTATCCTAAAAATAAATAAATGGAAATAAGGGTAAAATGATTCCCTTCAATGGAAAATTAGGAGAAAATAATTTTGAAATCATTTTGGTATTTTAAAAATGATTTTTGTTGAGTTTTATTGCAACAGTAGCACTGTTTGCTTTATTTAAGTTTTGTTGATTTTATTTGGACTGGAAAATATGTTCATGTATTAGGATTTATTTTTCTGAAATTTTTGATATATTATATGCCTATATATAATTCTTTTATTAATTGTTGTTTCTTTTATTTTGTTGTCTGTAAAAAAAGGAAAAATAAATCCCTCGAACAGTACCAAGATGAAGCCCAGCACTGCTCCTATCTCTCTTTTCCCGCACTGCACCGGCCCACTAGCCTTTCGGCCCACAGCCCACGCACACGCCCGAAACGCTTTCGCCCCGGTCGCCCGACTCCCTCGCACTCTCCCCACACTCACTGACGGGTGGACCGCGCCGTCGCCTTCCTCCTCCCGCACGCAACGGCCGAGCCGGATCGAGCTGCCTCCGCCGCCGTATCCCGGAGATCGCGGGATCCCCTCCTCGATTTGCCCCTCCTCCAAGTCGACCCTCCCCTCTATATATACCCCCTCCTCTTTCCGTTCCCCCTCTTTCCCCTTGCCAAAACCCTCTGCCTCGCCCGCTATTTCTCGTTGGAACCCGACGCCACCGCCCCGCCATTGCTCTTGCCCCTCTCGTCTCCGACCAACCTGTCGCCGTCCGAACCCACCACCGACCCCTCCTCGCTCACCCGGACCTCCCCAACCCCTCGCCCGAGCTCCATAGCCACCAAAACGCCCTCGCCGTCAACCACCCGATGCCACCGCCGCCCCAAACTCGCCGCCGACCGCTCCCATCGTCCCCAGGCTCGATGCGGACCACCCTTGGACTCGCCTCCGTCCGCTGAGTCACCTGGTGCCATCGCAGACGCCGGAGGATCATCGGAGCTGCCACACCGTTGATGCCCGAAGCTGCCGACCTTCCCAGAGCTCGCCCCGCCGCGGTGAGCCTTCCTCCTCTGTTCGATCTATTTCAACGGTCAGATTAGATCGTGAAGGGTTAGGTTTTTTTAGATCGGTTTTTAGTCTGGTTTTTTCGGTTTAGATCTGACTGGTTCGCTGAACGTTTTTTTATTAAATGCACGTGCGCAGTTTTAGTTAAGTATCAGCCAAGCGCCCTATAGCTTCCGATCGCACACCATTAGGCCCAGTAGTAGCTTGACACGTAGCACTTGTCTGATTTGTTTATTTGTTTATTTTCGTTTCTGTTTTATTTTACAGAATAGTTTCTGTTTTAGATTGTTAATAACTTTTATGTTTTAGATCCAAATTGAGTAATTCATTTTGCATTGTGTCACAAATTTGTTGAAGTTTCTGTTGGTGTTCTTAGTTTTCAAATTTGAGTAATTTAATTTTGAATTATTTCTAATATGCTTCAAACACTGTTTTGGCTCTAGTTTGAATTCTAGAATAGATTTTTGATTGCTTCTTTTTGCTCCTGATCGGTTTTTAGCAAAACAGTACTGTTTTAGTTATAGCTTTGTTTAGTCTTTTCATTATTGTTTTTATTAGTTTTAAATTGTTTCTTTTTTCACTTTTGACAAATTTAGTTTTGTTTTGTTAGTCAACAAAATAAAATTTTATTTTTATTTTAAAAATTTATTTTATTTAGTTTTGTATGAAAACTTTTATAGGACATAGTTAGAGTTTTATAAAAGCTTTTTATTTGTTTCTTTTGGCAAATAGAATTTTATGAAAAACACTTTCTGTTAACTTAATTATTTTACTTTTTATTTTCTGTTAATTTATTAGTTTAGTGTTTTAATTGTTGTTAAGTTTTTACTTAGGGAAAAACTATATTAGAGGTTTGTAGCAAAGTCATTGACTATCGTTAGTAGTTTTTCTTCGTAGTTTTATTTGAAGTTTCTTTGGAATTTGTTTCAGTTTTATTACTGAGTTTCTTTGTTGTTTTGATTGTTATTTTGACTGCTAGAATTTGTTGCTAGAATGTTGCTTATGTGAATGCTATGTTTGACTTGTATAGTTTTCTTTGGAGAGTGACGAATAGTTCTATCAAGTTTTCTGAGAGCGTTATATCTTCATCAAGTAATACCAGGCAAGTTCACTTTGACCATGCTTTCATACCTATGTTTTTATTGCATTTAGTGTCATCTTTGCAACAACCCTCCAGTAGTGATATTGAATTCTTGTAGTTGAGTAGTATGCATGAGGTAGGAACCCATCACGCTGCTACCAAGCCCGGGACGTTATTTATTTTAATGCTACGCTATAGTAGACGGGGCTTGGTACGAGTGCTCGAGAGTGGTGTGTAGAAGGAGGACTTTACGTCAATGACGACAACTCCATGATGGCATCTGCAAGGACTGCATCTTCAGGGCCTCAAGACTTCAAGACTCGAGACAAGAATTCAATACACACTACAGGGTGAAGGACGGTTGACGGGCACCCTGGAGCAACCAGTGGATGGCTGGGATGCATGGAGAAGCGCCAAGACATCTTGCGGAAAGCTTCACCCAGACTCAAAGAGACGGAAGAATACTTCATGCCCGGAAGCTTACCTGTGCAACCGCAAGTCACTATGGGATCTGGCTTGGTTGACCTTAGTTGTGACTCTGGCTGGGATGGTGCTAGCAGATGTAGAACTATGGTAGGATTGGATGAGCACCGGACAGCGGTCAGGGGAACTCTTTAGAAGATCATGTTTTGGACATCTTGTTCTCAAACATCGTGAAGTGCGAGAACATAAAGAGAGGGATCGAATCTTGCGGGTAAAGTGTACAAACCTCTATCGAGGGTTAAAACCTAATCGATTAGCCATGTCCCCGGTTACGGACAAGTTGAGCATCTGGACCTGGTCTATCTCGGAACTCTCAACACCGGACTGATAACTTAATTGTGGGCAACTTATGGTGATATGGGCTATGAGACATCGGTTGGCGGAACCATGTCATGATAGGAAACTCCGTAGTATAGACTCCTGATATTTCTTTGATGTAGGGAACATAAAACCAGCTTTTATGCAAAACAAAACTCAGACACAAAGCCATATTGCATTTAGTATAGTTTTACCATCTATATTCTCATATTGTGATCTTGCTGGTACATTCAATGTACTGACCTACACGGCTACAACGTATCATTTTACAGATATTTTCTTCCGACGAGCAAGAGTACGGTGCAGGGTTACGGTCTACACTCAACTTGCCGATGGCGTTGATGGCGACGACTTATGAGGTATATATCAGTTTTACGTTATTTATACACGTGTTTGCACTTTGATATATACATTGATGTACTATGTGTGGCAGCATACTGATCCAGGGATGGCACGGATACACAGAGGCTTGACCCTCTGAGGTCGGGTCGCTACATTCACACAAATAAAGCAACAATGGCAAACAACAACGTGACATTTAAGAAGGTTAAATGCAAGAACTAGCATGCTACCCATGAAGTGACAGTGCTCATAATAGGGCCTTTTAGACCCGCTTACCATCTCGGTTACCTCGTAACCATGATCATCATCATACCACGGTGATCACCTCCGGATCACAAACGGAACCATCTCGATGGTCTCAACAACTCCACCAACATGACAAGTGCCACAAGTATACATTTAGTGTGCAGGTTCAATATTTCTGGGTGTGACCTACTACAAACTTGTGTCCGTGACCGAGGACGCGACTATCGATAGATTAACACACTCTGCAAAGGTTAGCAAACTGTACCCACACCACAGAACCCATGGCCTCGAACTCCCATTCCGGTGGACCAACCGCGTCCCGATAGAACCAATCTATTGCCATGACACTCTCCCGACCACTCCAACCAACTCCGCTTTGGGCTATGTCCTGGGTGGCCCCGATGTCACCGCATGACACCCAATGGCCATCGTCGTGGCAAAACAAACGGTCCCAAACAGGGACAATGGTACCAAAAACAACTATGGGCACACAAGGCTACGCCTGCCTACCTTCCCTAGTTGGAGGCACCGGCGAGAGGCATAACAACAGATCGAGAAAGGGCCTTCCCATAAAAGGCAAATGTGGTTGCACTTTAGGAAGCTCAATTCGATGGCAGCATGACTCGATCAACAACATGTTCCAGTTGGATTATAATCAGGTTTGAACTTGCAAATTAATATTACCGAGTCATAATATGCCATGAAAATGCAATAACTATATATGCACCTTTTCCATATAATACTGATACGTCTCCAACGTATCTACTTTTCCAAACACTTGTTTTGGACTCTAACTTGCATGATTTGAATGAAACTAACCCGGACTGACGCTGTTTTCAGCAGAACTACCATGGTGTTGTTTATTGTGCCGAAAACAAAATTTCTCAGAATGACCTGAAAATCCACGGAGATAACTTTTGGAAAATATAAAAGATACTGGCGAAAGAATCAAGGCCAGAGGGGCCACACCCTATCCACGAGGGTGGGGGCGCGTCCCCTCCCCCTGGGCGCGCCCCTGTCTCATGGGCCCCCTGATGGTCCACCGACCTCAACTCCAACTCTATATATTCCGTTTCGCGAAGAAAAAAATCAGAGAGAAAGTTTCATCGCGTTTTACGATACGGAGCCACCGCCAAGCCCTAATCTCTCTCGGGAGGGCTGATCTGGAGGCCGTCTGGGCTCCGGAGAGGGGGATTCGTCACCGTCGTCATCATCAACCATCCTCCATCACCAATTTCATGATGCTCACCGCCGTGCGTGAGTAATTTCATCATAGGCTTGCTGGACGGTGATGGGTTGGATGAGATTTACCATGTAATCAAGTTAGTTTTGTTAGGGTTTGATCCCTAGTATCCACTATGTTCTGACATTGATGTTGCTATGACTTTGCTATGCTTAATGCTTGTCACTAGGGCCCGAGTGCCATGATTTCAGATCTGAACCTATTATGTTTTCATGAATATATGTGAGTTCTTGATCCTATCTTGCAAGTCTATAGTCACCTATTATGTGTTATGATCCGACAACCCCGAAGTAACAATAATCGGGATACTTCTTGGTGATGACCGTAGTTTGAGGAGTTCATGTATTCACTAAGTGCTAATGCTTTGTTCCGGTTCTCTATTAAAAGGAGGCCTTAATATCCCTTAGTTTCCGTTAGGACCCCGCTGCCATGGGAGGGTAGGACAAAAGATGGCATGCAAGTTCTTTTCCATAAGCACGTATGACTATATTCGGAATACATGCCTACATTACATTGATGAACTGGAGCTAGTTCTGTGTCACCCTATGTTATAGCTATTACATGTGGAATCGCATCCTACATAATTATCCATCACTGATCCAATGCCTACGAGCTTTTCACATATTGTGCTTCGCTTATTTACTTTTCCGTTGCTACTGTTATAATTACTACAAAACTGCTATCGTTACTTTTGCTACTGTTACCATTACTATCATACTACTTTGCTACTAAATACTTTGCTGCAGATACTAAGTTATCCAGGTGTGGTTGAATTGACAACTCAACTGCTAATACTTGAGAATATTCTTTGGCTCCCCTTGTGTCAAATCAATAAATTTGGGTTGAATACTCTACCCTCGAAAGCTGTTGCGATCCCCTATACTTGTGGGTTATCAAGACTAATTTCTGGCGCCGTTGCCGGGGAGCATAGCTCTATTCTTTGAGTCACTTGGGATTTATATCTGCTGATCACTATGAAGAACTTGAAAGACGCAAGAACTAAGATTTTCCGTCAACTACGAGGGGAGGTAAGGAACTACCATCTAGCTCTGCACTAGATTCTCCTTCTGTTTTGAGTAAGCTTGCGACACCTAAACCTGCTACTGCTATCAATTCTGATATGTCGCCTGTTATTGATGATGCCACTTCTACTATGCATGATACTTATGATGAAACTACTTCTATGCTTAATACTACTGTGCCATTAGGTGAATATCTTGATGAACAACTTGCTAGGGTTAGAGAGAATGAAATTATTGATGATAGTGATGATGAAGGTTCTCCCCCTAAGTATGAATTGCCTGTTGTTCCTGATGGTTATGTTATGGATGAAGAAGCTGCTAGAGCTATTTTTGCTTGCAATGATAGATATCATCTTAAGAAGTTATTAGCTAAATGGAAGCAGCAATCTCTTAATGCTAGAATGAAACATGACCCTGCTTTTGCTACTTCACCTATCTGTGTTACTGATAAGGATTATGAATTCTCTGTTGATCCTGAAATAATTACTTTGATTGAATCTGATCCTTTTTATGGCAATGAATCTGAAACTGTTGTGGCACATCTTACCAAGTTAAAAGATATAGCCACCCTGTTTACTAATGATGAGAAGTCTCACTATTGTTATATCCTTAAGATATTCCCGTTCTCATTAAAGGGTGATGCTAAAACTTCGTTTAATTCTCTTGATCCTGGTTGTGTGCGTAGTCCCCAGGATATGATTTATTACTCCTCTGCTAAATATTTCCCTGCTCATAAGAAACAAGATGCCTTGCAGCAAATATATAATTTTGTGCAAATCGAAGAAGAGAGTCTCCCACAAGCTTGGGGGAGGCTTCTTCGATTACTTAATGCTTTGCCTGATTATCCTCTTAAGAAAAATGAAATATTTGATATCTTTTATAATGGACTAACCGATGCTTCCAAGGACCACTTGGATAGTTGTGCTGGTTGTGTTTTCAGGGAAAGAACAGTCGACCAAGCTGAATTGCTATTGAATAATATGTTGACTAATGAAAATAATTGGACTCTTCCTGAGCCAATTCCTGAGCCAACTCCTGAGCCTATTCCTAAACCAACTCCAAAGAAGAGTGGTGTTCTATTTCTCAGTCCTGAAGATATGCAAGAGGCAAAGAAATCTATGAAAGAAAAAGGTATTAAAGCTGAAGATGTTAAGAATTTACCTCCTATTGAAGAAATACATGGTCTTAATATACCGCCTGTTGAAGAAACACATTGTCTTGATAACCGGACACATGTAGTAAAGGTAAATTCTCTCTATAGATATGATAAGTTTGAAATCCTGTCTACTAAATTTCAAAGCCAATGCTTAGATGAATTTGATGACTTTATGGCTAGACAAGTAAGTTTTAATGCTTATGTTGGTAGAGAATTAAAGAATAATGCTTTCGAGATAGGACGCTTGAGTGATTATATGGCTAGAGTTAAAGGTGAACTTAAACTCATTAGAAAATATGCTTCTATGGTTACAACTCAAGCGGAGCAAGTACTTAAATCTCAAAGTGATTTGCTCGATGAATTAAATAATAAACATGATTTTGCTGTTAGAGTGGCTATTAGAACTGGTAGAATGACTCGGGAACCTTTGTATATACCCTGAAGGCCACCCTAAGAGAATCGAGCAACATTCTCAGAGAAATAATTTAGAGGCATCTAGTTCTTCTAAAAAGAAGAAAAAGAAAAACGATAGGACTTTGCATGCTTCTAGTGAACCTGTTATAGACACACCTGAGAATCCCAATAATATTTCTATTTCTGATGCTGAAACACAATCAGGTGATGAGCATGAACCTAGTGATAATGTTAATGATAATGCTCATGTTGATGCTCAACCTAGCAATAATAATGATGTGGAGATTGAACCTGTTGTTGATCTTGATAACCCACAATCAAAGAATCAACGTTATGATAAGAGAGATTTTGTTGCTAGGAAGCACGGTAAAGAAAGAGAACCATGGGTTCAGAAACCCATGCCTTTTCCTCCTAAACCATCCAAGACAAAGGATGATGACGATTTTGAGCGCTTTGCTGAAATGATTAGACCTATCTTCTTACGTATGCGCTTAACAGATATGCTTAAATTAAATCCTTATGCTAAATATATGAAGGATATCATTACAAACAAAAGAAAGATACCGGAAGCCGAAATTTCCACCTACTTGCTAATTACACTTTTAAAGGTGGAATACCAAAGAAACTTGGAGATCCAGGAGTACCAACTATACCATGCTCCATTAAAAGAAACTATGTTAAAACTGCCTTATGTGATCTTGGAGCCGGTGTTAGTGTCATGCCTCTCTCTTTATATCGTAGACTTGAATTGAATAAGTTGACACCTACTGAAATATCTTTGCAAATGGCTGATAAATCAATTGCCATACATGTCGGTATTTGTGAGGATGTGCCTGTTGTAGTTGCAAATGTCACTATCTTAATGGACTTTGTTATTCTTGATATTCCCGAGGACGATAGTATGTTGATTATCCTTGGTAGACCCTTTTTGAATACTGCAAGGGCTGTTATTGATTGCAACAAAGGCAATGTCACTTTTCATGTTAATGGTAATGAGCATACGGTACACTTTCCGAGGAAACAACCTCAAGTTCACAGCATTAATTCTATTGGAAAAGTTCCAACTATCATTATTGGAGGTTTTGAATTTCCTCTTCCTACTGTCAAGAAAAAATATGATATTCTTATTGTTGGGGATGTTCATATCACCGTTGAGGTAACCTAGTGTTATTCAAAATTTCTCCGGTTCCATGTTATTCGGAATGAGTTTGTTAACAAGACTTGACCAACCTTGTTAGTGGATTCCTTTTGATGATCATGAGATGGATGAAACTAGAAGGCACAACCTTCTGTACCCTCTTTTTACTTTCTATTATTTAGAATAAATAAAGCAAAAATATTATTATCTGTCTGTTTTCTGAATTATCCGTGCAATAAAAAATATCCTGAAAATAGAAGTGCTCCAAATACCCTGCAAATTAGTTATGATTTTTATGGAATATTTGATGATTTTAGGCACTGAGAACACTATAGGGGGAGCAAGCACCTGGCCACGAGGGTGGAGGGCGCGCCCACACCCCCTGGGCGCGCCCCCTGTCTCATGGGCCCACGGTGGGCCCCCTCCACTTATTCCTGCACCCACACACTCCATCTTCTTCCCAAAAAATCCCCATCCAGCTCAAGCACGAGTTCTAGCTCATTTTGCTGTGATTTTCGATCTCCTTGCTCAAAGCTCCATTCATAAAATTGCTTTGGGAGATTGTTGCTTGGTATGTGACTCCTCCATTGGTCCAATTAGTTTTTGTTCTAGTGCTTTATTCATTGCAAATTTTTGCTGCATAGGTGACCCTGTTCTTGAGCTTGCATGCCAAATTTATGAGGTCCCAAGTAATTCTAATGCATGATATAGGCTCTAGGCACTTGTAGGAGTAGTTGGTATCAATCTTGTTTAGTTTGATTCACTTTTATTTTGAAGTTACTAAAAGTTTCAGAAATTTTTTAGAGGAAGAAATATGTCTAGGAGAATGTACCAAGGTGGTTCCTCAACTAAGAGAGGACCTAGGCGTGCTATGCGCGAGCAAGACGATGAACCACCAAGGGAAGTAGAAGTGTGGGCTTGCGAATGGCCGTCAGAGGAATTTATGTTCAATGCAGGCATTAAGGATGAATTTGACGCATATGTGCGTAATGCTGATCTTGAGGACTTCATACAAGATAAGTGTCCCCAGTACTACCAATTGACTGATTCATTCGTGAGAAGATTTAAATTACATCTTCGCGTAATTCTCAGGATGTCTTGTTTGATATTTATGATCAATCTTATACCATGGACTTAGAAGATTTTACAACTGCTTGCAAACTCCCACAGTGGGGCAATGTTCATGAACCCCACAAATCTGAATATAAAGATTTTCTAGCTAGTATCACTGTGGGACAATCTAGGGATATAGCACAAGCTACCATAGGGAGCATTCATTTTCCTGCTATACATTATTTTGCTCTCTTCATTGGTAGATGCATTAATGGTAAAGATGAAGCATGTCACATGTGTGTCCCTGATCTTTGTGTCCTCGAGAGTGCTGTATTAGGTAATAAAGATTACAACTTGGGGGCAATAGTTGCACGTACGTTGCATAATAATGATATATCTGGAGATTTATTTGGAGGGATTTATGCGACCCGTGTTGCTAATTATCTTGGTATATCTCCACGAGAGGGTGATATGGAGTTGCCTCCCGCTTATTTAGATTATGACGTGATGGTCAGACATCGTTTCCTTTTGAGGAATGAACAATTCCTCCAGTATCGACTAATCTTTGATAGACGTCGCGCTGTCCATGTTACTCTCCCTGCTCCTTCCCTTTTTGATTACCAGGCAAAATGAAGATATGTTGTTACCAGAGAGGAGGCAGTCGAACACGAGGGGAGAGCGGGGGCAGCTCACCAACATGCCGCAGCTCAGGAGGCATTGGCTGCTGCATCTCAGTACGACCCCGGTTATAACTTCGGATATCAGCCAGGCTACCCTTGGCATTAGACCAACTTAGGCCAAAAGCCTAAGCTTGGGGGAGTACGTATTTCTCACCGACTTTACATTAATGTTCACACACTTGTTCTAGTTGTCGGTGCTCATACTCTTTCATTGTATTATCCATGCTAGTTTAAATTTATTTTTCTACCTTTCTTCTTGTGTGTCTGATAAACCTTAAGAAAAACCAAAAAAATTAGTTAGTTTAAATTCCATGCTTGTAGTAGTAATTAAAATGAAAACCCAAAAAGATTTCTCGTTCTTCTTTTACTTGTTGGGAGCTTTCCCGTGTAAATAGTTTTATTTTCTTTTCTTTCCTTTGGGGGTCAAGATTAGAAGACCATACTGAAAATGCTTAGTGGCTCTCATATGCATGATTGTTGATTTAACTTAGAACCCATATTACTTTGTCTTCTCTCTTGAATTGAATGCTTGCAGGTTCTAGCTTAGTCCAATGCACGTGCACTACTATTATTATTCACACCATTCGGTCGTGCAAGTGAAAGGCAATAATGACGATATATGATGGACTGATTGAGATGAGAGAAGCTGGTATGAACTCGACCTCTCTTATTTTTGTAAATATGATGAGTTCATCGTTCCTGATTCATCCTATTATGAAGTAAACATATTTGCAATGACGTTTAGAGATTATAGTTGCTTATGCCATGCTTAATTAGCTATGAGTTTATAATGGTTTACCTTCCGTGCCAACATGCTATTAAAATGGTTATGATGTGGTATGATGGGATGGTATCCTCCTTTGAATGAATTGAGTGACTCGACTTGGCACATGTTCACGCATGTAGTTGAAAATAAATCAACGTAGCCTTCACGATATTTATGTTCATGGTGGATTATATCCTACTCATGTTTGCACCTGGTGTAGATTAATTTTAATGCATGTTCATGACTGTTGTCGCTCTCTCAGTTGGTCGCTTCCCAGTCTTTTGCTAGCCTTCACCTGTACTAAGCGGGAATACTACTTGTGCATCCAAACTCCATAAACCCCAAAGCTATTCCATATGAGTCCACCATACCTTCCTATATGCAGTATCTACCTGTCATTCCGAGTAAATTTGTATGTGCCAAACTCCAAACCTTCAAATGAAATTCTGTTTTGTATGCTCGAGCAGCTCATGTTCAACTAGGGCTGTCTGTATCTTCCATGCTAGGTGGGTTATTCTCAAGGGGAGTGGACTCCGCTCCTCATTCACGAGAAAATGGCTGGTAACCGGGATGCCCAGTCCCATGATAAAAAAGATCAAAGCAAATCAAAATAATTAAACAAAACTCCCCCAGGGCTGTTGCTAGTTGGAGGCACTCGTTGTTTCGAGCAAGCCATGGATTGATGCTTGTTGGTGGTGGGCAGGTATAAACTTTTACCATTCTGTTTGGGAACCGCCTATAATGTATGTAGCATGGAAGATATCGCCATCTCATAGTTGTTGCGTTGACAGTGAAAGTATACTGCTCAAAATGTTATTCATCTCTATTTTAAAATCGAGCTCTGGCACCACTACAAATCCCTGCTTCCCTCTGCGAAGGGCCTATCTATTTACTTTTATGTTGAGTCATCACCTTCTTATTAAAAAGCACCCGCTAGAGAGCACACTGTCATTTGCATTCATTACTATTAGTTTATATTGGGTATGACTTGACTAGATCTCTTTTACCATGAATTACAATGTTTAGTCAGTCCTTGATCTTTAAAGGTACTCTACATTTATGTTTTGCGGTCTCAGAAAGGGCTAGCGATATACCATCTTGTTATATCATATTATGATTGTTTTGAGAAAGTGTTGTCATCCGAGATTTATTATTATTGCTCACTAGTTGATTATGCCATTGATATGAGTAAACATGAGACCTAAGTGTTATTGTGAATACGGTTAGTTCATAATCTTTGCTGAAAACTTGAATGCTGGCTTTACATATTTACAACAACAAGAGCAAACAGAGTTTGGAAAAGTTTTTCTTTATCACTTTCAGTTTGTCAACTGAATTGCTTGAGGACAATCAAAGGTTTAAGCTTGGGGGAGTTGATACGTCTCCAACGTATCTACTTTTCCAAACACTTTTGCCCTTGTTTTGGACTCTAACTTGCATGATTTGAATGAAACTAACCCGGACTGACGCTGTTTTCAGCAGAACTTCCATGGTGTTGTTTATTGTGCAGAAAACAAAAGTTCTCGGAATGACCTGAAAATCCACGGAGATAAATTTTGGAAAATATAAAAAATACTGGTGAAAGAATCAAGGCCAGGGGCCCACACCCTGTCCACGAGGGTGGGGGGCGCGCCCCTATCTCGCGGGCCCCCTTATGCTCCACTGACCTCAACTCCAACTCTATATATTCCGTTTCGCGGAGAAAAAAATTAGAGAGAAAGTTTCATCGTGTTTTACGATATGGAGCCGCCGCCAAGCCCTAATCTCTCTCGGGAGGGCTGATATGGAGTCCGATCGGGGCTCCAGAGAGGGGGATTCGTCGTCGTCGTCATCATCAACCATCCTCCATAACCAATTTCATGATGCTCACCGCCGTGCGTGAGTAATTCCATCGTAGGCTTGCTGGACGGTGATGGGTTGGATGAGATTTACCATGTAATCAAGTTAGTTTTGTTAGGGTTTAATCCCTAGTATCCACTATGTTCTGAGATTGATGTTGCTATGACTTTGCTATGCTTAATGCTTGTCACTAGCGCCCGAGTGCCATGATTTCAGATCTAAACCTATTATGTTTTCATGAATATATGTGAGTTCTTGATCCTATCTTGCAAGTCTATAGTCACCTATTATGTGTTATGATCCGGCAACCCGAAGTGACAATAATCGGGATACTTCTCGGTGATGATCGTTGTTTGAGGAGTTCATGTATTCACTAAGTGCTAATGCTTTGTTCCGGTTCTCTATTAAAAGGAGGCCTTAATATCCCTTAGTTTCCGTTAGGACCCCGCTGCCACGGGAGGGTAGGACAAAAGATGTCATGCAAGTTCTTTTCTATAAGCACGTATGACTATATCCGGAATACATGCCTACATTACATTGATGAACTGGAGCTAGCTCTGTGTCACCCTATGTTATAGCTATTACATGAGGAATCGTATCCGACATAATTATCCATCACTGATCCAATGCCTACGAGCTTTTCACATATTGTGCTTCACTTATTTACTTTTCTGTTGCTACTGTTATAATTACTACAAAACTGCTATCGTTACTTTTGCTACTGTTACCATTACTATCATACTACTTTGCTACTAAATACTTTGCTGCAGATACTAAGTTATCCAGGTGTGGTTGAATTGACAACTCAACTGCTAATACTTGAGAATATTCTTTGGCTCCCCTTGTGTCGAATCAATAAATTTGGGTTGAATACTCTACCCTCGAAAGCTGTTGCGATCCCCTATACTTGTGGGTTATCAAATACTAATATGAATTTAACCATGCTCTTCATCATGTTACCCTACTGATTATTTCATTTCATTCAACTAAAGTGCCACTGATAACATAGCATGCATATCATGAACATGAAACTAGCATCCTGTGTTATGATATGAATTTTCTATATGCATTAAAAAGACCATATTCAAGTAAAATCATAGTTATTGAAATGACACTCTTGCAAATATTTGTGATGGCTTGCCTTAGTGCAGAGGCGGGTCACAAGCCTCCTGGTTCTCCTCGAGGCAGCAATTTCCTACTGAAAATATGTAAAGTAGCAAAATGAAAATATGTCACATAACACTGTTTAATGCACCAGAAAATAACCACAGCAAGCAAAATTCTCATCTTTTTCATGCTGATAGTGGAGTTCAACACAAAACCAATGCAAAAAGAATCAATTGATTTGGAATAAAAGTTAGAGCTGGTCAAAGTTCAGCCAAATTTCTGAATTAAAATGATTTTAGATAATAGTTAGAGGGGGTGACATCGGAAACGTATTTCAGAAATACGCCTCCACTTGTACCGTTCGGCGGGTGCACAGTGAGGCTGACGGGCGGGCCCCACTGGCAGGATTAAGTGGGAGAGAGAGAAACAGAGGAGGCCGCGCAGTTGTCGGTGGTTCTTCGGCAAGGAGACCTCGGCTGCCGCTGGTGAGGGGAGGGATGGATGTGCCTCTTCACGGCAAGCACACACGTACCCGTAGGTTTGCCGGAGATGCACAGACGGCAGCGGAGGGAGTTCACTAGAGAAGATGCTGACGAGGTGAGGCAGCTCCAGCGGCTCCAGCAGCGTTGTCGGGGACTAGCGGAGCACGACGAACACGCATAGGTGGTCGGAGGGCGTCGAAGACGGCCGGAGGAAGCAAGGCACCGAGGCGGGGTCGGCGGCGGTCTATGGTTAGGAACGGCGGTCAGAGGTCCGCCTGGCCTGGCCGCGGCTATCTAGGAGGAGTTATGGGGTTAAAGGATTGGGTTGGGGTGGCTAAGAGAGCTCGGGAGGGCCTCTATATATGGGCGCAGGCGAGAGGGGGATCGGGGTCGCCGGAGATGGCTCTAGAAGTGGCGGGCGGCGACAAATGGGGTCAGTGAGAGGGGAGAAAGGGCCAGGGCTCACGCGACCATTGTGGAGTCACGGATCCAAGCACAGGGTGTCAGAGGAGGAAGAAAACTGGAGCACGAGCTCACTATATCCTCTGCTCCGCCGTGACCGTGATTGTTGCGGCTGTTGCCGGCGTCGGGGAGCGCCAGGGAGGGGCAAGGGCGACGAGTCGAGGCAAAGAGAGCTCCAGGACACGCTGGTTTGGGTGGAGGCGGGCGCACCCGCTGAACAGAGAGGCTGTCAGTGTGCAGAGTGCGTCGGCTGCGCGCCTGGCATCATGTTCACACACGGTTACGGCATGCACTGGCAATACGCGGCGCACCCGAGAGGTAAAATCGTGTCTAGAGGTTTGTCTTTGCATAGCTAGGTCACCCGTGCTGCTGGATCACTGCCAGGCCGACCAGAAAGGACTTGAGCTTCTCAGCAAGTTTCTGGACAGAAACTTGTGAGCTTGTGAGAGAAAGATCCAGAGAGAGTTAGGGGGTGGTTCTTGGTGGTTAAGGTTCTCTCAGGAAGGTAATTAGACCATAAAAATTCCAGCTCAATAGGATCAAGCAAAAATAAACTTCCTTCACAAAGTGCATTTTCTGACCAGAATGGAAAATATTTTCTACAGCAAAAATAGCCCTCATAACCGTAAGATATTTTTGTATAGGATGATGAGGCATAGTCCAAAGAATATTTGGGAATTTTCTCAGATTTTTGGGAGCCTTAAAAATGTGAGTTGCTTTGGAGCAAAAGTGAAGATAGAGCTTTTTCACAGAGAAAATGAATATTTTTTCATTTAAGAAAAATATTCCCAAGGCAATATTATGATGTAACAAAGAGCAAGAGATGTTTAGAGGATGAGAGGAGTCACTTGGGTGAAAATCAAAGTGATGCCCAAGTGCTTAAGTCCAAATGAGTTGATTCAAAACTCAAATTCAATTAAAAGTGCAATAAAATCCAGAAAAAGAAAATGAGCCAAAAACCAGGGTGTCACAACCCCCCCCCCCCAAGGATGAATCTCGTCCTCGAGATTCGGTTGCTCGGGAAACAATTCAGGGTATGTTGTCCTCAAAAAGTCCTCTCTTTCCCAGGTAGCTAAGCTCTTATTATGGTGTTCCCACTACACCTTGTAAAACTTAATTGACTTGCTGTGGGTGACCCTTTCCATCTCATCCAATATTCGGGAAGGTTTCTCTTCATAAGTCATATCCTTAGCAAGCTCTAGTTCTGCAATATCAGTCCGTTTCTCGGGCTATGAGATACACCTTCGTAACTGTGATACGTGGAAGATATCATGTATTTCTGACAGTTCGGGAGGAAGTTCCAACTAATAGGCCACTGTACCAACCTTAGACATGAAAGGAAATGGGCCAATATATCTTGGTGCAAGCTTTCCTCGAGTCTGAAATCTTTTAACTCCTTTCATGGGTGTGACTTGGAGGTAGACATATTCACAACTTCAAAACTGATTTGTCGGTGCTTGGAATTATAGAAGCTCTTCTGTCGAGACATGGCCAATTGCAGTCTGTCTTGGATTTCCCTGACTTTCTTCTCAGCTTCCATCATCAAGTCAGTCCCAAAAATATGAATGTCTCTGGTCTGGGACCAGGTTAATGGGGTATGCACTTGTGTCCATACAAGGGACATTTTGAGACTGGTCTGATAGCTGTTGTTATAGGAAAATTCCACATAAGGCAGACTGTCTGCCCATTTGGGTCCTTGAGCAAGGGCACATGCGCGCAACATATCTTCGAGTATCTGGTTTACTCGCTCCGTTTGCCCTTCTGTCTGAGAGTGATAAGTTGTGCTGTACTTCAATGTTGTTGCCAGTGCTTGATGAAGACGTGACCAGAATGCCGAAGTGAAAAGAGAACCTCAGTCGGAAGTGATAGTTCTAGGCACTCCATGCAAACTGAAGATTCTGGAGACATAGAGTTGAGCTAGTTTATCTACACGATATGTGGTTCAGACCGGAATAAAATGGGCCACTTTGGTCAGCATGTCCACCATGACCCGTACAACATTGTTTCCGCAAGGAGTTTTGGGAAGACTGGTGATGAAGTACATGCAGGCATCGTCCCATTTCCATTGCGGGACGGGTAATGGTTGAAGCAGCCCGGCGGGTTTTTGATGTTCCGCCTTCACCTTATTGCATATATCACAGCATGCGACAAAATATGCAATATCCTTCTTCATTCCATCCCACCAAAATATTCACCTGAGGTATTCATACAGCTTGGTACTGCCTGGATGGATCGAGTACGAGAATTCATGTGCCTCTATCAATGTCTTTTTCCTCAGATCTTCAATTTCGGGCACACAGATTCGTCCTCGAAACCGTAGAGTACCTTGCTCATCTATCAGGAAGTCTTGAGTCTTGCCTGCTTTCATTCGGGTGATATGATGTTGCAGTAATGAATCGTCTGCCTGGGCCTTGCGAATCTCTTCTTCAAGAGTGGGAGTGACTTCCAACATATCGGTGCTGTCAGCCTCAACAATGATTAGATTGAGTTGGGCCATCTCTTCTTGTAGCTCGGGAGGCAAAGATGTCATTAATGCATTCATTGTGGCAGGTTTGCGACTGAGAGCATCTACAACTACATTAGCTTTACCCGGATGATAATTTATTCCGAGGTGATAATCCTTGACCAACTCAAGCCATCTTCTTTGTCGAAGATTCAAATCGGGTTGAGTGAATATGTACTTGAGACTTTTGTGGTCGGTGAATATCTGGCACCGCTCTCCGATGAGGTAATACCTCCAAATTTTTAAGACATGCACCAATGCTGCTAGCTCCAAGTCATGAGTGGGATAATTTTCTTCATGTGGTCGTAACTTTCGGGAACAACACTGCCATCTTGCATGAGCATGCATCCTAGGCCCCTTCGAGATGCGTTGCAGTATACGTCAAAGGTTCGATAAATGTCTGGAAGCGTCAACACGGTGTTGAAGTTAAACGACTCTTCAATTCATTAAAGCTCTTCTCATAGTCTTCAGTCCATATGATTTTTTGGTCTTTCTTGAGTAGTTCGGTCATTGGCTTAGCAATCTTGGAAAAGCCTTCAATGAATCGACGGTAATAACCAGCTAGCCCCAGAAAACTTCTGATTTCTATCACCGTCGTGGGTGCTGGCCATTTTAGCACATCCTTGACTTGCTTGGATCCACAACTATTCCTTCGGCAGAGAGAATATGCCCCAAGAATCTGACTTGATTAAGCCAGAACTCACACTTGGTGAACTTTGCATATAACTGGTGGTCACGAAGCCTTTGCAATACTGCTCGGAGGTGTTGTTTATGGTCTTCTTCTCCTTTAGAGTATATGAGAATATCATTGATAAAGACCACCACGAACTTGTCCAAGAAATCCATGAACACTTTGTTCATCATATGCATGAAGAAGGCAGGAGCATTTGTCAAACCAAATCACATAACTGTGTATTCATACAGACCGTAACGAGTGGTGAATGCGGTCTTAGGAATATCTTGCTTCCTGATCTTGAGTTGATGGTACCCGGTCCTTAAATCAATCTTAGATAAGATTTGCACTCCATTAAGTTGATCGAACAAATCATCAATTCTGGGGAGCGGGTACTTGTTGTTGATAGTGACATTGTTAAGCTGGCGGTAGTCGACACACATCCACAGACTACCATCTTTCTTGTCCGCAAATATGGCAGGTGATCCTCATGGCAAAGAGCTAGGTCGGATGTACCCTTTCTTGAGCATCTCATCAAGTTGCTTTCTCAGCTCAACCAACTCGAATGAAGGCATCCAGTAATACTTCTTGTATATGGATGTTGTTCCTGGCACGAGATCAATAGAAAATTCAAACTCTCGATCTGGTGGCATTCCTGGAAATTCTTCAGAGAATACATCGGGAAACTCACTGACCACAGGAATTAGTTACATGCCTGAGATAACGGCTGTGAATATCATCTCCTTTTTAGGCATGGTTCTGCGAGCTACAAACTTCATTGCTTGTCATGCCGGGTTTATTAAAGTGACTTCTCTTGTTGCACAATTAATGCAGACCTGATGCTTTGTCAGCCAGTCCATTCCCAATATGACATCCAACCTTGCGGATTCAATTGCTACCAGGGTGGCAGGGAAAATAATTCCACGGACATTTATCTCCAAGCCATGGCATACCATATTTGTTTTGAGCATGGATCCCGGGGATTGCACCATCATGCATTTCTCAAGAAGAGAGCAAGAAAACTTGTTTTGGGCAACAAAACTCCGTGAAATAAAGAAATGGTAAGCCCCAGAATCAAATAAAATTGTTGCCGGTATGTTATTAACAGGAAACATACCAATGACCACTTCGGGGTTTTCCTGGGCTTCCTCGGCAGAGAGATGATGCACCTGGCCTTGGATAAGCTCCTGTTCATTGAAGGATTCCATGTGGTTGACTTGAGGCTTGAGGGGTGCATTTGGCTTGCCGTTCTTTGGACGCTGCCTTGCATAGTGTCCGGTCTGCCCACAAGAGAAACACGCGTTGCTACACTGAAAGTCCTCTCGGACAGGGTTGGTCACAATATTCTTGACTTGGTTGTTGGTCTTGTTGGTATTTTGCTGCCATGTTGGCTTGAACTCAAACTAGGGTTGCTGCCAAGTACGAGCCTTCTGAATTGGCTGTCCAACCTTCTTGGGCTCAAACTTGTGTTTTGTGATCATTATAAACTAGCTTATTGTCGTGAACGAGCTTGTGCTCCCTTTCCACGATAAGGGTCTTGTTCACTAAAGTCTGGAAGTCAGGGAAGTCGAACATGTTGAGTGTGCATCGGAGGTGCTGATTGAGTCCTCCGACGAACCGGTCTATCTTCCTTTCTTCAATGGCCACCTCATAAAGAGAATAACGTGCCAAATGGTTGAGTTTGTTCAAATATTCACTTACTAACATGTTTCCTTGGGTGAGAGTAAGAAACTCATGCAGCTTGACCTTCATGATACCGGCGGGAATGTGGTACTTGCGGAACTTGTCCTTGAATTTATCCCAAATGATCTCATCGCCCGCAAGCCACATGGTTTTAGCATTGTCCCACCATATAGCAGTGGCTCCTTCAAGATAGTGGGTAGCAAATGGAACCTTGTCAACTTCTTCTCAATAGTTCGTAACCAATCATCGACTTCCAAAGGGTCGACAACTTGACTGAAACTAGGAGGCTTAGTCCTCTGAATGTCCGACAGCTTCGAGTGATTGCCATTCTGATTACCATTCTGCCGAACCATAGCTTGTACACTTCTGAGTAATTCAAGCAAATCTTGGTTCCTTCTTTCCTCGAACATTCTCCTAATTTGCTTTGTGGTAGGTGGTTGTTGTGGAGGAGGTGGTGGTGGCTGATATGGTTTAGGGGAATGCCCTGCTTGTCGGGCTAAGCAACAAACGGGAGTAGCGTCACCCGCCTGACTACTGCTACCTCCTCTTGTCATCCTATTTATGTTTCCCAATATGAAGCATCGAGATGAGCAACATCCATAAATGGGAAAGAAAGCAAGCGACAAAATCCGAAAGAAAAACGACAAGAAACCAAGGCGAATAAAAAGTTCCACATAATTATACATTGATTCATACATGAAAGGAAATAGCATGACAGGTATGACTACACTCATACAACCAAGCATCATAACAACCTCGGCTACTCTGGAGATCTAGTGCTCTGCTGATCCTGCTGGGATCTCTCCTGACTCGGACTCGGATCCTGAACTGACGATGTTAACAGAAACCTCTGGGTCAAAGGAAACACGATGTTGCTGCCTCGAGGGCTCTCCCTCAGGGGCAGGTGTTAGGTGAGACTGGAGCATAGGGGCTACGGGAGTAGCGAGAAGTGAAGACTACTCAGCAGGAGACTCGTGGGGAGTCACTGTCGAGGTGCCCAAGTTACTCTGAGGCGTAACCGGAGTAGTAGGCGGAACAGTAGCTGGAGGAACAATTGGGGTAAACCCAAGGGATGGCGGAACGAAACTGGATCTAGTGGCCACTAAAGCTGTACGAGCACGGGTCAGCTCTCGGGCTAGCTTGTATATCAGAAGATAACTAGTAGTGATGTAGCAAGAAAGGTGGCTAGATGGACGGTCGTATGCCGGATCAATGGAAGGAAATCGAATGCGTCCATTATCATGTAGGGATGGGTAGTAGTAGAAACCTGGATGAGCCTGCATCCGGACCTTGTTATAGCGTAACTCAACGAGAACCTCGAATGCAACAAACCGAACAGCCTGAGTGGGTGTAGAAGGGAAACCACTCCTAGAAGAACGAGTGTAAGTGCCACCTGCAGAACTGTTACGCAAGGTAACCAACGCGTGGTACTCATACACTGAGGCTACCAGTCGTTCCCGGTACACCTGGTACACCGGGTCGTCCCCGTGAGGGTAGAGTCGACGCCACATGTTCCGAATAAGATGTGGACAAGTGTATGGTGCCAACTCCAACTAGTATGGGTAAGGTGTAGGAGCCATCTATACTCACAACCATTAGTCGGTTAGCGATAAAAATAAACTATATGCATGTAATGCAACAATTAGAGGCAAACATACACTACCGACACTCAGGGCTACCAACTACCGTTTACTAGCGCGTTAGCGGTCTAGTGCGTCCTACAGTCAGCGCAACTCTGATACTAAGCGTTGTGGCACCCCGGCTCAGAGCAACCGGTTTACCTTGCATTGCCAGCCCATGGATCATGTCTTCTGGCAACGCACAACAACTTGGTATAGATGGACAGTCGCTTTATTGATACAGAGGTTCGATATTAAATCAGATAGCAAGGCCAAGCGGCGCACACGGTGCTCCTGCACATATGTACATTATTTAGTGAACATGAGGAGGGCCTCGATCACAATGATACAGCTACGTGGCAGCGGAAAGACGACGTAGAAGGACTCCATCTAACAGGGACACTAATGTGGACAGAATCTAAACTTGATGCAACGATGCAACTCCAACTCCGGTAGAGCTTCTCCTGAAACAGGCATGGCACGCTAGGTGAGTACTTTGAATGTACTCGCAAGCTCACACAAATAAAGCAACAATGGCAAACAACAACATGACATTTAAGCAGGTTAAATACAAGAACTAGCATGCTACCCATGAAGTGACAATGCTCATAACAGGGCCTTTTAGACCCGCTTACCATCTCGGTTACCTCGTAACCATGATCATCATCATACCACGATGATCACCTCCGATCACAAATGAAACCATCTCGATGGTCTCAACAACTCCACCAACATGACAAGTGCCACAAGTATATACTTAGTGTGCAGGTTCAATATTTCTGTTGAACCACAATGTAACCTACGACGAACTTGTGTTGGTGACCAAGGACGCGGCTATCGATAGATTAACACACTCTGTAGAGGTTAACACACTGTACCCACACCACAGAACCCATGGCCTCAAACTCCCATTCGGGTGGACTAACGGCGTTCCGACAGAACAAATCTATTTCCATGACACTCTCCCATCCACTTCGACCAACTCCCCTTTGGGCTAAGTCCTAGGCAGCCCCGATGTCACCGCATGACACCCAACAGCCACCGTCGTGGCAAAACAAAGGGTCCCAAACGGGGACAATGGTACCAAAACCAACTACGGGCACACAAGGCTATGCATGCCTACTGGGCCAGGGTAGCCCAAGCGCATAACCTTCCCTAGTTGGAGGCACCGACGAGAGGCATAACAACTGATCAAGAAAGGGCCTTCCCATAAAAGGAAAATGTGGTTGCACTTTGGGAACCTCGATCCGGTGGCACCATGACTCGATCAACAACATGTTCAAGTTGGATTATAATCAGGTTTCAGCTTGCAAATAAATATTACCGAGTCATAATATGCCATGAAAATGCAATGAACTATATATGCACCATTTCCACATAATACCAATATGAATTTAACCATGCTCTTCATCATGTTACCATACTACTTATTTCATTTCATTCAACTAAAGTGCCACTGATAACATTGCAAGCATATCATGAACATGAAACTAGCATCAAGTGATACTATGTGAATTTTCTATATGCATTAAAAAGACCATATTCAAGTAAAAATCATACTTAGTGAAATGACACTCTTGCAAATATTTGTGAGGGCTTGCCTTAGTGCAGAGGAGGGTCACAAGCCTCCTAGTTCTCCTGAAGGCACCAATTTCCTTCTAAAAAAATGAAAATAGCAAAAAGAAAATGTCACATAACATTGTTTAATGCACCAGAAAATAACCACAGCAAGGAAAAATCTCATCTTTTGCATGCTGATAGAGGTGTTCAACACAAAATCAATGCAAAAAGAATCAATTGATTTGGACTTATTGTATAAAAGTTAGAGTTGGTCAAAGTTCAGTCAAATTTCTAAATTAAAATGATTTTAGAAAATAATCAGAGGGGGTGACGTCGAAGATGCGTTACAGAAATACGCCTCCACTTATACCGCTTCGGCCGGCGCACAGTGAGGCTGGCGGGCGGGCCCCACTCGCAGGGTTAAGAGGGAGAGAGAGAGAAACAGAGGAGGCGGCGCAGCCGCTGGTGGTTCTCCGGTGAGGAGACCTCGGCTGCCGCTGGCGAGGGGAGGGATGGATGCGCCTCCTCACGGCGAGTACACACGTACCCGTAGAGTTGCTGGAGATGGACGGACAACGTCGTGGTGGAGCTCTCTAGAGACGGTAGCGGAGGCAGTTCGCCAGAGAAGAAGATGCCGGCGAGGTGAGGCAGCTCCAGCGGCTCCAGCAGCGTCGTCAGGGACTAGCAGAGCACCACGAACTGTAAGTGCATCTAGTGCCACTCCTAGTTGGTTTTGGAGTATTGACGACAAACGTGGTTGAGGGACTAATGTGTTTGTGAGAATTGCAGGATAACACAAGTAGTAGTCCCTCATTGATTCGTTTTACCTACCAGAGATGAGCCCTAAAAATGTGTGAAGACCTGGAAGACAATGGTGGTTCGTGAAGACATTCACGATGAATATTATGACGTGTGAAGATACTCACTTGAAGACTATGGAGTGCAAAGACATAGTTGTTTCATAGTTTTTTCTTCTTCTTTATTGAGTCATAGGAACCACCATACTGTTAAGTGGGGTCCAAGTGAACAAAGTCAGAGTGACTGATGTGATGCTCAAACAAATCCTATGTCTTCGAGCGAAGACAATGAGAGAAAATCTTATCCAGAGCTTGATGAGTCAGCTTTGCTTGTAGCCCAAGCCAAGCTGTCGCGTGTGTTTGAAATCCGACCATTGGACACGTGTCGGTTCCTTAGTGACCCAGGGTCATTTCGGAGATATCAAGTCGGGTTGCCTCCTGGCTATAAATAGCCCACCCCCTACACAATAAATTAGTGGCTGCTCAGAGTTAGTGCACGGCTTTGTCGTTTGAGAGCAACCCACCTCTGAAGCATTTGAGAGAGAGAGAGAGAGAGAGAGAGAGATCCTTGCGAGGACAAAGCCCAAAACACCCAGAGCCAAAGAGTGCTAGGCATCACTAAAGTATTTCTGTCCGCGTGACCTGAAGACTTGTTACACTTGGGGACTGTGAATCCTCCAGCCGGTTAGGCGTCGCGTTTTGAGCATCCAAGAGTCATTGTGGATCGTCGGTGAACGAAGTCTGTGAGGGTTTGGAAGTCTACCTTGAACTTACCAGAGTGATTGGGCGAGGACTGGGTGTCCTTAGCTCAAGGGGAATAAGGTGAAGACACGGTCTTCTGAGTTCAATCTCAGCCTCCCTAACCAGATGTACAGTTGTCATAGCAACTGGAACTGGTCTACCAAATCCTTGTCTTCACCAAGCAACTGGTTCTATCCCCCACTTTCCTTTACTTTACTGTTTGTCTTCATGAAGTCATTGCTTGGTTGTCTAATCTGACTGACTTCACTGTGTGTAGACTATTAATTACCTGTTTGGCTTCATATTGTCTTCCATTCTGATCCATACTACTTAGCTGCTGATAGTCTTCATACTTTCATTGTATTGCTTACTTGACTATGGCTTGTCTAGTGTAGTCTATCTTCCACTGCATATCAATAGGTTCATTTCATCTATTTGTCTTCAAAGAACATGTGTTTTGAAGACTTTCATAAAAATCGCCTATTCACCCCCTCTAGTTGATAACTAGCACTTTCAATTGGTATCAGAGCAAGGTACTCCCTTGTTCTGTGTGATTTGGTTTAACCACCTGGAGTTTTAGCTATGTCGGCTGCAAGGATAATCAGGGTCTCCGTTGCGTGCCCTATTTTTGATGGTCATGATTATCCCAAATGGAAGGCCATGATGAGGATGCGCCTCCTTGCGATGAACAGTGAGTTGTGGACCGTCACGGAGATTGGTCTTACCGATCTATGCAAGATGGTGCAAGTTGACGACATTCGCAAGTACACTCATTTGGATATCATGGCAAAGGATATCGTATGCTCCTGCCTGTCTAGAGACGAGTTTAGGCGCAAAGCTTATATGGGACCGGATTTCTGATGTTTATGAAGGTCATCAAACTCGTCAAGACCCCTGGTTCCACGAATTCAAGGACTCTCTTAAAACTATGACTTTCAAACCCGAGTGATCTTCTCCGACCCACTGCTTCATGGCACGTGGTGCCAAGGTAAACTCACGCGATGCCTACTTCCAAACCTCTAGTGAACATGACTCTGAATGTGAATCCAAACCCAGCTATAAGACACTTGCTAAAATTGCAACTGAGCAACAAAATTCTATGGAACAAATTCAAAAGTTGTTAGACAAAAGTGATGACCCGTTGGACGTGGAAATGAATCGAACTCAGTCCTTAATCAAAGATATTAAAAATCTTCATGTTAAGTACGAGGAACTTGAAAGTCGTCATGAAACTCTATCAGCCTCTCATGAGAAGCTTTCCTATGATTATCTTCAAAGGAAGCAAGAGCTTGAGAAACTGAGAGCATCTCATGAAGATCTTCAAAAAGAGAATGATTCACTACTCGCTCAACAGATCAGTTCCGCTCAGGAAGAATTTGTTCCACCATGTTTAAAATGTCTTGAACGTGACAATGTTGTCTGTATTGCTGGATGTTCTACTACCAAAATGTTGCAATATCTTCAACCGCTGATGTGGTAACTAACCCCTCTACTGAGGATGCCACTACTATTGCTGATGAAAATGCTAGGTTGAAGACATTGCTTGAGACTGGCATGTATAAAAGCCTCAAAGGGCATCAGACTTTGTGCGATGTCCTCAAGAAACAGATTCTGAACCGAAACCCTAGGAAAGAGGGTGTTGGGTTCGAGAGGAAAATGAACGTTGATGATTCTTACTGGACGCCTGAGCAGTACCCCAAAACTACCTAGGTTGCTGCTAAGGATCCTTTAGTGGACCCATCTAATTTATCTGGCTTCACTTGTGCTAACCCAATTTTCATTGATGAATCCTTTGATGCCAATTATAAACTATTCAAGAATCAGAATGGTGAAGTGTTTGCCAGGTTCATTGGTACTAACTGTAGGAACGGTCCACCATTGAAGAAGATCTGGTGCCCAAAAGCTGTCTTGAGAAGCTTCCCATGAATGTCATCATGACATCACCTGGGAAGAAGACAAACCCCAGACCAAAGGCATCATATGGCCCAAAGACTTCATACAGACAGAGTATCACTCATGGTCACCCTAACACCAATATTTTGCAGGAGAACCATTATGAGACTCATGGATATGAGCGTGTTTCCTCTAACTGCTATGTTCACAAAACTAAGAACTTTTCTGCATATTCATATGAGTACTATTCTCCTCTTGCGAAGCTATTTGCTAGGGCTCCCAAGCCAAAGTTCTCAGATGTTGCACTTAGACTCATTGCTTCTAAGCCACCCCTGAAGATGTGGGTGGTTAATAAGAATTAACTTCTCTTGTAGGGAAAGGTTTCCAGCCAAAAATCAAAGACTTCTGACGCCGATGCTGGGGACCTAAAACATCTTGTGGGATGCAAGATAAAATGCCCAAATGGTCTTACCATGTATTTCGTCCCGGGGTTTCTTGATGTGCATCCTATCATGCCCAACCAGAATCTAAACTTTGATAATATGCTTGTTCGCTACATGTTTCTGCTTCACAATACTCTTGGTGAACCTATCCCGCTAACTGCATTGTAGGGTACAACTCCGAAAGCAACTGAATGGATCATGGACAGCGGATGCACCAACCACATGACAGGTGATCGAAGTCTTCTCATGGATTCAACCCTTCGTCCATCTACTAAAAGCCACATCACATTTGCGGACACTGGTAAAAGCAAGGTATTGGGTCTTGGTAGAGTTGCTATCTCAAAGGATCAACACATGGATAAAGTGATGCTTGTTGAATCCCTTGGATACAACTTAATGTATGTGTCAATGCTCTGTGATCTGAATATGATTGTGATATTTTTAAAATATCGTTGTCTTGTGCTTATGGAATCTGACAAATCTCTAGTAAAGGCTTCAGAGTGCCGGCAATGGCATCGACGGCTAGGACATGCAGGAATGAGGAACTTGCACACTCTCGCAAAGAAGAAGCACATCATTGGCATCGAGGGCTTCAAGTTCAAGAAGGATCATCTATGTGGTGCTTGTGAAGCTGGGAAGATGAGTAGAGCCAAGCATCCCTCGAAGACAATCATGACTTCCTCACGTCCCTTCGAGTTACTTCACATGGACTTATTTGGTCCTACTCACTACTCTACCCTTACTACCACTGCACATCTCTATGGCTTCGTTATTGTTGATGATTATTTGAGATATACCTGGGTACACATAATTCTCTATAAGACTGAGGTGTAGGATGTCTTCAGACGCTTCGCAAATCGAGCCATGACGAATTATGGCATCAAGATCAAGCACATCTAGAGTGACAATGGCACTGAGTTTAGGAACGCTGGCCTCAACACTTATCTTGATACTTTGGGCATCACGCATGAGTTCTCTGCTCCATACACACCTCAGGAGAATGGCATTGTAGAGCGCAAGATTAGAACGCTCATTGAGATGGCACGCACGATGCTCGATGAATACAAGACTCCAAGAAAATTCTGGCCTGAAGCCATTGATACTACATGCCACATCATCAATAGAGTGTATCTTCACAAGTTCTTCAAGAAGACACCTTATGAATTTATGACTGGTAAGAAGCCAAACGTCAGTTACTTCAAAGTCTTTGGTGCTAGGTGCTGGATCAAGGATCCACATCACACTTCTAAATTCGCACCGAAAGCACATGAAGGTTTTATGCTTGGTTATGGAAAGGATTCACACACGTACAGAGTCTTCAACCTCTTTCACTATAAAGTGGTTGAAACTGTAGATGTGTGGTTCGATGAGACTAACGGCTCACAAAGAGAGCACCTGCCAAATGTGCTAGATGAATCTACACCAGGTGAAGCTATCAGGCTAATGGGTACTGGAGAAATCATACCCACCGAGGAACAGGCTAAGGATGAGATCATCATTTTTGCACCTAATCAACACAAAGACAATGCTTGGCCTGACGCAAATCCTGAAGATGAAGACAATAGTCAGTCGGATCAAAATCTTCGTCCAGTTCATCCTCGGGTTGCAAATGAAGTCAAAATTGAGAAGATTATTGATAGCATCAATGCACCTGGTCCTCTCACTCGATCAAGAGCTACGCAACTGGCTAACTTCTGCGGTCACTTTGCCTTTGTCTCTATATTTGAACCCAAGAAAGTTGAAGAATCCTTCATGGAACCTCAATGGATTCAAGCTATGCAAGAAGAGCTTCAACAGTTTGACCTGAATAATGTGTGGGAGCTTGTCAAACGTCCTGATGCTCGCAAGCACAATATCACTCGCACGAAATGGATCTATCGCAACAAGCAAGATGAACTTGGACAAGTTGTCAGAAACAAAGCCCGCCTCGTTGCTCAAGGTTACACACAAAGTGGAAGGAATTGACTTCGATGAAACCTTTGCTCCTATGGCTAGGCTTGAAGCCATTTGCATACTGCTTGCCTATGCTAACCATCACAACATTCTTCTGTATCAAATGGATGTGAAGAGTGCCTTTCTCAACGGCAAAATCAAAGAAGAAGTGTATGTCGCTCAACCGCCTGGCTTTGAAGATACAAAGCATCCTGATATGGTGTACAAGCTCAACAAGGCACTGTGTGGCCTCAAACAAGCACCTCGCGCTTGGTATGACACACTCAAAGAATTCCTGAAGAGCAAAGGGTTCAAACTTGGTTCTCTAGATCCTACTCTCTTCATGAAGACATATGATGGTGAACTGTTTGTGTGTCAAATATATGTTGATGACATTATCTTCGGCTGCACTGATAAGAGATACAGTGATAAGTTTGGATACATGATGCAAGAGCAATACCAGATGTCCATGATGGGAGAGCTGATGTTCTCCCTTGGTCTTCAAATCCGTCAACAGCGAAATGGCATCTTCATATCACAAAAAAAAATATCTCAAAGATTGCCTGAAGAAGTCTGGAATGCAAGACTGCAAAGGGTACACAATGCCAATGCCAACCAAAAGTCATCTTGGCCCTGACAACAATGGTAAAGAGTTTGATCAAATGGTATACCGCTCCATGATTGGTTCTTTACTGTACTTATGTGCATCTAGGCCTGATATTATGCTCAGCGTTTGCATGTGTGCCCGATTCCAAGCGGCACCAAAGGAATCGCATCACCTCACAGTGAAGCAAATTCTTCGATATTTGGCTCACACCCCAACACTAGGATTATGGTATCCAAAGGGCTCAACGTTTGATCTAGTTGGATACTCAGATGCTGATTATTGACAAAGTTGATCGCAAGTCTACATTAGGCACATGTCACTTTCTTGGATGATCTCTTGTCTATTGGTCTTCAAGGAAGAAGAATTGTGTATCTCTCTCCACTGCTGAATCTGAATACATTGCTATTGGATCTTGCTGTGCTCAGCTTCTCTGGATGAAGAAAACTTTCAAGGACTATGGCATCAACATGAAGAACGTGCCACTCTTCTACGACAATGAAAGCACCATGAAGATTGCCAAGAATCCAGTTCAACACTCAAAGACAAAGCACATTGAGATTCGCCATCAATTTCTCAGAGATCATGTCATCAAGGAAGATATTGATATCATTCACGTCAACACTGAAGAGCAACTGGCAGATATCTTCACAAAGCCCTTGGATAAGAAAAGATTTTGCAAGCTGCGGTGTGAGCTAAATACCTTAGAATCCTCGAATGTCTTGTGATTGGACATACATCCTAATGCTTATGCATGTTGATGACTTAGATGTGAAACACACAAAGTAACGTATTTCTTCAATCAATGAAGACTTACCCTCTGAGTGTGAATACATTAATGTGGAATTTGACTTCGGAGCGCCACGATAATTGTGCGTCGTGTCTAGGTCTAATACTTCCTATACGGTGGATAACGCCACCACCAAACTTTCACAAAGATTTTCATTTGGTGTCTCAACATTGATTTTTCCTCAAGGTTTATGTTTGCAATGTTGATTTGGTCTTTTATGATATATATATATATACACACACACACACATGCACACACACACACACATACACACACACACACATGCACACACACACATACACACACACACACACACACACATATATATATATATATATATATATATATGTATATATGTATATATATATATAGGGTGGGTCTATTATGATAACACCCTTAAGACTCTTATTCTGCTAACAATGCCCTTATTCTGCTAACAACAAACAGACGCCCAGGAGACCCGAATGACACAAGGCAGAAAAAGAACCCCCACCCCCGCACGAACCTCCACTGCTTCTCTGTCCGCG
>NC_057799.1:166225367-166245029 GCF_018294505.1 Triticum aestivum | reverse complement strand
CAAGGTCGCCTGCCCCTCCCAAGGTCGCTTGCCCCTCCTCTCTCTCCTTTCCTTCTTCCTCCTCCTCACCTCTCCCTTCTTGTGCCACAGGACCCGCCTTGCCCGTCACCGCCGCTCTGGATCTGGCCGTCGTCGGGCTACTCGCGTGGGATCCAACCGCCGTCAGCCAGATCCGCCCCAGCAACACTATAAAAAAATACACTTCCGTGATGATACGTGTTTGTCACAGTAGGTCGCGTTTTTTGTCATGCATGTACATCCATGACAAATTTATGACAGAATCAAGATAGTCATACCTGTGCTGTCGTAGAAGTGTTCCATGACATTACCAAAATTATCATCACGGAAGTGTCCACTTCCATGACGATAAATCGCGCGTCACAGAACTGCTTTCGTCAAGGGTGACCGACACGTGGCATCCACCGTAACGGAACGCCGTTAAGCTATCGGGTCGGATTTTGGATCCGATAACCCATTAACAGCCCCGACCAATGGGGATTTTCCACATGTAAAATCATCATTGGCTGGAGCAAACACGTGTCAGCTCACCGTTGGGACAGATGTCATCCGCTCACTGGACCGAAGGCGCCTATGATACGGGGACACGTGGCACGGCCCAACAGAGGCCCATTCCTATGAAAAGGCCGGCCCGTTTGACTTGGTCAAAAGGTGGCGGGCCGGCCCACGGAAAGCCTGTTAACGGCCTGTTCGCATATAGCCCATTTACAGCCCGCTAACCCAGGGCCCGTTACGCCCTATCCGAATTAGGCCCAGTAGCGTCATCTGGGCCGTCCAATATGATTCAGCCCGTTTTAACTTCCGGCCCATGTGTGGCCCATGACTTCTTTCAGCCCATATGAGGACCTTTGTAATCTTGGCCCATTAACGGCCCGTGGTGAAACTGGCCCATAATGAACAGTGTATCACTTTATACCCATTAACGGCCCGTAATTCCATTGGGCCGTTTCCAGCCCAAGTTATCTTTCGGCCTTCTCAGGGCCCATTGATTCTTGGGCTCATTTGCAGCATTCGGTTACATACGGCCCGTTACTGTCATTTTCTGCTTGTGGGCCAAATTCAGCCCGTCGTTACAGTCGGCCCGTTTGCGGACCGTTAATACGTTGGGCTGTTTTCATAGAGTTATCAAATACGGCCTATTAACGGCCAGTTATGGTCCACGAATAGTACGGCCCATGATTGGCGAAATGATGATATGCCCCGTAGAAGGCCCATTGTGACACCCAAAATTTTATTTGGATTTTAAAAAAAAATTATTTCACTTGAGGGAGGTGATTTAAATTTTTCTTCAAAAGAACTCTCCCTTTTCAAATATTTTTTTATGGCAAGAGTTTTATTTGGGTTCACCCAAGATCTGTTTTTGGTCTTGGAGGTTCTTGCTTTTCATTTGGACTCAAGACAAAATACTTTTCTCTTGGGAAAATGCCTTTTAAAAATCTCTTTGAAATTTGCACTATGGCTTTTGGAATAATCCTTTGCCACTTTCAACATTTCTCTCTTGCCATGGCCTTAGTGCAAATACTCTCTCCTAAACCATCCCTCACCTTTGGATCATGAGTTGCATCAAATCCAGCAAGTTGAACCTCCCCATATGATTAATTTCCATTTAAATCTTATTCAAACAAATTTCTGTCTTCTATTCTAGCCATTGGTGATTTACAAAGGAGCTACACTTTCTGCTTTGATTTTTGCCCCCAAACCTTTTTCCCTTCCTAGTCTTTTGAACCCTCAACCAAGATCCATGAAGATCCACTGGGCTTCAGTTCAAATTTTTCAAACTACACTTGCTGCAAGTTTGGACCAGATTTGTCAAATTTGGTGAAATTCATTCAAATCCTTCTCCAAAAATTCCAAGTAAAATCAGGCAGCCTCTCGGTGCATGAGTGGTCCCCTCACCAAGTCCCAGCCCCAGGAAAAATTTTCTGCTTACCAAATCATTCTGTCGAACACCTGCAGTGCATTGTCAAAATCAGGTTCAGAAAGTTCAGAGAACATTTTAGTGCACTGTTGTTTTCTTCAGAACCCGACGTCGATCTCGCCAGTGCCGCTGTGTCGCCGTGTTCCCTGTCCCCTCCCCCTTGTCCTCTGCACCGCACGAGCGTCTGGCACCTTGCGGACGTCGGCGACGAGCAGCAGAAGGTGCGCCGCCCCGTGACCGACGCCAGCGGCGGCTTTGCGGCCGCCAGAGAGAGGCGCGGCGCTGACGGCGCCACCCAGCGCCGCCCAAGCCACCGGAGCTCGCCGCGTGGCCTTCCACTCCCCCGAACGCGCTGCCACTCTCGTCGTGAACCGCAGGGTGCGGAGCGCGCTCTCTGCCGCCGGCGTGCCCGTGCGGCCAGCCCACCGTGGACCGACGCCGTTACGCCAAGACCAGCCGAGATTAGCGGGGGAATGACACCAGTAACATCCACTGATGCTGCCTGGCCACTCAAACCCCCTGCAAATCCACTGCATCGCCGTAATTGCTCGCCGTAGATTCTCCGTTCACGGCCACCCCGTCGATCCGCCTATAAATAGAGGCCCCGAGCTTCAACTCGAACCCACACCATCCCTGCACTCCACCTAGAGCACGCCTAGCCACTGGAAGAGCCCCGAGGAGGTCTCCTTCCTCGACTCCGGCCGCCGCGACCCGCCACGGGATCCAGCTCGATTCGCTCCTGTGCGTGAGCCTCTGCCTCCCATCTCTTGCCAGTAGCTTCACTATGCATCCCTCTTTCTGACCCGCGCTTCAATTCGAAGTTTGCAGCCCTCCACCGGAGTTCTCCACCCTCACCCGAGCCGCCGTCCGCCGGAGAAAGTGTCGCCGTCGACGTGGTGCTCCCCGTTGGTCGAGTCCACCACCCACCGACGCGGAAGAACACGCTGAAGCTCTTGGTACCCTCTGATCTCCCTGACTCGCCGTGGTTCGACGCCGGCGTCCACCGCAGTCTTCGGGCGCCGGCGAGGTTTTTAAACCTGACAGGCGGGACCCCCTGTCAGCCTCTCTTTTGTTTCCACTCGCGAACCGTTTTCTGTTGGCGCCTTCGGGCAAAATACGCTTTCCCTTTTTAGCTGGCGCATTTCTTTCCGAAGCGTTTTCTGTTTTCTCAGTTTAAACCCTGGAACTTTTCTGTTTCATTACAGATAAGTCCCTGGACAGAAACCTTTATAACTTTTTAATAAAAAGGGATTTTTGAGTGATTCTTTTTCTGACAGTCATAAAATTTTGTCTAGTTTTTTATAGGATTTATTTGAAATATTTTTGGAGAAGTTTCTGTGCACGCGTTGGTTTTCACGTTAGTGCCTGTTTTCGTTATTGCCGTAGGTTCCGGAAGAGGTGACGGAGCCGCGAACTTCGCCGAGCTAGACTCTGACTTCTCCGAACCAGGCAAGCATGTTTTGAACATTTGATATGACAGGTGTTTTGCATGTTTGCGTGAAAGTTTGTGCGTGGCATATGAGTGTCGGTGAATACCTCGTTGCTTGTGAGGCAACTACCCGCATGTTCCAAAGTTGCGATGATCTCTGATGAGAGATGGCCTAATCATGTGGTGACATGAAGGGCAGCAAGGTGGTACTGTTGTAGCATACCAGCCTTGCGTCATCCGACGAATTCCGACGTTAACGTGGACGGAGTCACGTTATCGTCCTTTCCCCCTTCCGTGCTACCACATGTTTGTTTGCCAGGATGCGGTTTAGTAAGTTGGTAACCTCTTTCCGTGTACACACCAAACAGAGGGGCCGGGATGATGGTACCTTGGCCCAGGATTAAAGCCAGTCATCCGGTCAGGGGGCATGGGTGTTTCCGGTTGGGACCAAGATGGGGGCACCCCCTTAGAGCGCGCGTATAGAAATTTGATCCCATGCTACGCGAGGTTGTAGCCTCCCCGTCTCAAGGTTTTTCTTGAACGTTGCCGAGGGTGATCCCTGGCTTCGGAATGTTGAATGGGTGTGTACTGGTTAGACGTGTTTCTTCCAAAACACCGTAAACGGAACTAGTCCACGTGACTACTGAAATCCGTTGGCTGTGGTTAAGTACAAACTCTGCAGAGTCAAATTCTTCCAGGTCATCGTATCCACGATCAAGTAGTGAAATCAGTATATCCATATCTATCCGCGTGGAAAGAAACTTGTCCCTGGTGAACAAGCTCAAGTGGTAAATCCAGTTTAATTATTATTCCTGTGGATGGACTAACTTTATATTTGTCTCGTACTTGTGATAATTTATGTTCCCGAACTATTGTATTATTGAGCTACAATATAAGCCCTTTATGTGACGTCGCGCAGACGTCCGACTGTGGCGTGTTTTTGTTTCTTACTTTAAATATAAGCCCTTTATGTGATGTCGCTCAGACGTCCGACTGTGGCACGTACTGCTTTTATCTTCTGTTATGAGCCCTTTATGTGGTGTCGCCCCGACGCCCGACTGTGGCATTATTATTCTTGCAGTTTCCGCTCGAGGTGTCATTCAGACCCTCGTTTGGCACCAGCATTATTATCCTTGCAGTTTCCGCTCGAGGAGTCATTCAGACCCTCATTTGGCACCAGCATTATTATTCTTGCAGTTTCCTCTCGAGGAGTCATTCAGACCCTCGTTTGGCACCAGTACTACTATTCTTGCAGTTTCCTCTCGAGGAGTCATTCAGACCCTCGTTTGGCACCAGTGCTACTATTCTTGCAGTTTCCTCTCGAGGAGTCATTCAGACCCTCGTTTGGCACCAGTACTACTATTCTTGCAGTTTCCGCTCGAGGAGTCATTCAGACCCTCGCTTGGCACCCAGTATTTATTATCTCTATGTCTGAACGCACTGGTTAATTTGTTCATACGCTTCATGTTTACATTTGTTATATCTTATGTCCGAACTGTCTTGCGAGTACTTTCATAGTACTCACCTGGCTTGTTGATTTGGCCAGATGTTGACGAAGGCGATCTCTTGGATGAAGAGTTTGATAGTGCGTCCGACGCCTAGAGGAGTCCCAGTCAGTCCTGCGCGATCCCGGATATTGGTCACTTGTATTATATACGCTTCCGCCACCCGCAATAAGTCTCCTCGAGCCTCACTCCGACGCTCGATGAGCTGTAGTCTTCAGGAGTCATATCACTCGCTTCGCGGTGATATTTCCACCACCGTTATTATCGTGAGTTAGTAGTTATGCCACCCTATCCGCCGTCTTGTTTTATCAGCGTGCATGTAATAAATTGTTGGGCAGTCTCCGCTCAACCTTGTATTATATTCAGTACTCCTGGTATTTTTCTTCTATGACCAAGATATTTTCTACCAGTGAGAAGGAATTCCTCCTTACTGGTCCGTAAAAGGGATTGGTCTCTCAATAATTATTTTATTGAAAAACCGGTCGTGACAAGCTTGGTATCAGAGCCAGGCTGACTGTAGGAAGCCACTAGGTTATATCGCTAATCGGTTATTAGCGTCTTTTGTGCTTTTTCAGCATTTCGCAATTGTAGCTATTTTTTGTTAGCCATCATAAATTTATGACATGACTACTTAGAATTTTTGCCTACTTTTGTAGATGCCTGGCAGCAGCTGTGAGAATCGAGTGTTCACGAACGTGCCCGAGGGGTTTGTCAAGCTCCTCGTCTCCATCACCAAGCTCGCGATCGGGCCAGCAGCTCGCCCAGAGTTCACGCTCTACCAGCACAAGCTCAGCGATGACGTGTCTATGCACCAAGCTGTGGTGCAATTCAAGGGAGGACGTTCTGCAGCTCGCCACTTCCGTTTTGTGGGAAGGGCCATGCCTACGGAGAGGCATGCCATGCAGATGGCTGCCCGTGAGGCGATAGCTCATCTTCGGGACATCCTTCCTACGATGAAGACTCGTCGCTACCGCTACTTCCCATGCCATGTGCCATACACTAGTCACTATGCATTCGCCTGCCATCGGGAAGAGCGAGATGAAGCCATCGAGATGGTTGTGGAGTATCTCAAGGCTCTGGAGGAGTCTTTCGACAACCTCGTAGACGATCTTGTGGCTGCCCGCATGGACTTAGTCCGGGGCGGTCCTGCCAGCAGGAAGGAGCTTCTCAACACGGCGCCGCCTCTGACATTCGTCTCGTCTTCAGCCTCGTATGCACCGGCCGTTTTGGCCACTGCTCGCCGTCTGCCAACCACTGAGGAGTTCGACCGAGTCATCGCTCCTACTCCAGTCAGAGCCGCACCGCCTGCCGCACCCGCTCTACTACCTGTCGCTCCTGCACCGTCACCACAGCACAGCGTTACACGCCAGGAGCCAGCTAGAGAGGAGGTGGAGGTTGATTCTCCTGGACCGCTGAGTCTTGCCATCGGCAAGGGAATGGAAATCTTCACCATCTCCGACTGAGAGCGCTGAGTAGCCGCGCGTTATGTCTGCTTGTATGATGTGTTGTTTTATCTGTACGCTAGTTTGTATTGGTGTGTTTGCTGCTTTCCGGAGGAGTACGCTAGCCTAAATAACATGTCAGGATGTGTACGCGCATTCTGAGTGCTGTATCGTGTGTTCGCTTTTCGCGTGTAAGATATATGCTAAGCAGTTCTTCTCCGTGCAAAATCGTTTATGTTTTCTTGAAAAACCTTGAGGTCTTTTAAATTGTTGCCTTTGCAAGATTTTCCTTGTGCTACACAGTTTTTCACATGGGTTTTGCAAAATAATACCCCAGACTGGAAAATGTCTCGCCCGTGGACTCGCTCCATGCCCAATCAGCCAGAAGAGGTTTACGGGACACAGACTAGCAACAATTTCACTCAGGGTCAGTCCAGTCAACAAGACAGCGAAGCAGCCCTGTCTCAAGTATGCCGTCTCTTCGAGCAAAGCCAGCAATAGCACCAAGAGATGATGAACCATGTCATCAATATGGGAAACCACCGTGAGCCCTATCAACCACATTCCAAGTTATCTAAGTTACAGAAGACTCGCCCCTCAACTTTTGCTCACACCGATAGGCCGCTGGAAGCCGATGATTGGCTTCGTGACATTGAGAGGAAACTGATTATTGCTCAGTGTTCAGATCATGAGAAGGTGCTTTATGCACCACACTACCTTACTGGAGCAGCTGCAGCATGGTGGGAAAACTTCCTACACATGCATCCCAGTGAACACAACATCACCTGGGAAGAGTTCAAGGAAGGCTTCCGTGGGGCACACATCCCCAGGAGCATCATAAAAATCAAGAAGAGAGAGTTTGATGACCTGAAGCAGAGAGGCATGTCAGTGACAGAATACAACGGTCAGTTTACCCAGCTGTCTCGTTATGCCTACGACGAGCACATGACAGAAAATAAGAAGATGGAAAAATTCCTGGACGGCCTGGCACCGGCACTAAGATGCCAACTGATTGTACACACCTTTCCGGATTTTAAAACTCTGGTTGACAAGGCCATTACCTTGGAGAATGAGCGCCGTAGTCTGGAAGATATCCGTAAGCGAAAGAGGGACAAGACGACTCTTGCTCGCAACAACCGAGGCAAGACTGAGGCTCCAAGGACAGAAGCAAGGAGATCCCCGACTACTGATCCAAGGCCCGTCAGACAGTTTCATGCCAGGGACAAGGAATACACATACCGTCCAGGGGTCACCTGCTATGCTTGTGGTCAAGAAGGGCATTATGCTAAACAGTGCCCAAAGCCAAGGAACCCGGCACCCAAGCCAAACAATGGTGGAAACAATCCAGCCCCCAAGCACAACAACTTCAATCCCAACAACAACCACAAGAAGGGTCACCTGAACCATGTGACCAGGGAAGAAGCGCAGAATGCCCCAGACATCGTGCTCGGTACGTTCCCTATCAACACAGTACCTGCCACGGTTTTGTTTGATTCTGGAGCTTCCCATTCGTTCATTTCGAAGAGTTTTGTTTCGCAACATGGTTTTCCGATACTTCCCTTGGAAAAATCTATGATCATCAAGTCCCCCGGGAATAAGCAAATCTCTCAGGGTTACTGCCAAGGAGTGGTCATTGAGTTCGAAGGACTACAATTCCAAGCAAATCTCATCGTGTTGGAGAGTAAAGGACTGGATGTCATTTTAGGAATGGACTGGTTGACCACCAACAAAGGATTCATCGACTGTTTCAATCGGACAGTGATTCTCACTCACCATCACGGCAAGACAATAAGGGTTTCCGCTCAAGTAAGGCCACGAACACAGCAACCAAAACTGAACAAAATGGACATTGCAGAACTGAGAAAAGTTCCAGTAGTATGCGAGTTTCCTGATGTGTTCCCTGAAGAACTACCAGGCATGCCACCAGACCGAGAGATAGAATTCAGCATTGAACTAGCACCTGGCACCGCTCCCATCTATAAGAAGCCTTATAGAATGGCACCCTCAGAATTGGTGGAGTTGAAGAAGCAGATAAAGGAATTATTGGACAAAGGATTTATTCGAGCCAGCTCCTCACCATGGGGTTCGCCTGTGTTGTTCGCCAAGAAAAAGGATGGGACATTGAGACTATGTATAGACTATCGAGCACTCAATATGGTCACCATCAAAAACAAATATCCGATGCCACGGATAAATGATTTGTTTGACCAGCTCGCACAAGCCAAGGTGTTCTCAAAGATTGATTTGAGATCAGGATATCACCAATTGAAAGTACGGACAGAAGATGTCCCCAAGACAGCGTTCACTTCCAGATACGGATTATATGAGTTCACAGTGATGCCTTTTGGTCTAACAAACGCCCCCGCATATTTCGTCCACCTCTTGAACAAAGTGTTCATGAAATTCATGGACAAATTTGTGGTGGTATTCATTGACGATATTCTGGTTTACTCAAGGACACCAGAAGAGCATGCTGAGCACCTCAGAATTGTTTTGGGAGAATTGAGGAAACATCAGTTGTACGCCAAATTTAGCAAGTGCAAATTTTGGCTAAGACAAGTTGGTTTCTTAGGCCATATATTGAACCAAGAAGGCGTGGCTGTAGACCCAGAAAAAGTCAAAGCCATACTTGACTGGAAGCCACCCGCCAACGTTACTGATGTGCGGAGTTTCCTAGGAATGGCCGGATATTACAGAAGATTTATTGAAGGATTCTCCACTGTGGCAAAACCGATAACACAGTTGCTCAAGAAAGACAAGAAATTTGTATGGACGGAAGCATGCGAGAAAAGCTTCCAAGAACTCAAGAAGAAGCTGACAACCGCACCGGTCTTAACTGTGCCAGACATACACAAGAGTTTTGAAGTTTATTGTGACGCATCCCGAAAAGGTCTCGGGTGTGTGCTGATGCAGGATGGCAAAGTTGTCGCGTATGCCTCCAGGCAGCTGCGAAAACATGAGGAAAATTACCCAACACATGACCTGGAGCTAGCAGCAGTTATACATGCACTCAAGGAGTGGAGGCACTTTCTGTTGGGAAATCGCTGTGAAATATATACGGACCATAAGAGCCTCAAATATATTTTCACACAGCCAGAGCTAAATTTACGCCAACGACGCTGGTTGGAACTGGTCAAGGACTATGATGTCGGTATTCACTACCATCCAGGGAAAGCAAATGTAGTGGCCGATGCCCTTAGTCGGAACCCCAGCCCGGACAATGACGGTCCGCAAAACTTGAGGCCTGAGTTTCAGCAAGAGTTCGCTAGGCTCAACATGATGTTAGTCGCTGAAGGCACCATATCAAATCTGGAGATACAACCCACCCTGGTGGAACAAATTAAGAAGGCTCAACAGGGACATCCCAGCATCGAAGGTATAAAGAAGAAAATGAACCTTGGTAAGACTTCAGAGTTCGTCACAGACAGTGAAGGAACATTATGGTACCGAGACAGACTTTGCGTACCTAACATTGAGGAACTCAAGCAACAAATCTTAACCGAAAGCCACACCGCTCCATCCTGTAGGAACCAAAATGTACAAGGACATTCAGGAAAGATTTTGGTGGCACGGTATAAAAAGAGATATAGCCACATTCATTGCTTGTTGCGATTCATGTCAGCGCATCAAGGCCGAGCATCAAAAGCCGGCAGGGCTACTCCAGCCAAACAGGATACCGGAGTGGAAATGGGATGAAATAGGAATGGACTTCATTGTCGGATTACCCCGATCACAATGCGGAAATGACGCCATATGGGTCATCACAGACCGACTAACCAAGGTTGCTCATTTCATTCCCGTGAAGACTACCTACTCCACACAAAGACTGGCCAAACTTTATCTCTCCCATATAGTTTGCTTGCATGGAGTCCCAAAGACTATAATATCCGACCGAGGCACACAATTCGTCTCCAAATTTTGGGATCACCTACAACAAGCTCTGGGCACGCAACTAGCTTTCAGTACAGCGTACCACCCTCAGACTGATGGACAAACGGAACGTGTAAACCAAATCCTAGAGGATATGCTAAGAGCCTGTGTGCTCACCTATGGATCCAGTTGGGAAGAGAGTTTGTCGTATGCCGAATTTGCTTACAACAATAGTTACCAAGCCAGCTTGCAAATGGCACCTTTTGAAGCATTGTACGGACGGAGGTGTCGTACCCCACTAAATTGGTCAGAAACAGGTGACAGCCGTATCTTCGGCCCAGACATGCTTAAAGAGGCCGAGGAGAAAGTTAAGCAGATCAGGGACAGACTCAAGACAGCACAGAGCCGACAAAAGAGCTACTACGATCAGAAGCATCGTGAGGTCAGCTTTGAACCCGGTGATTCTGTATACCTCCGAGTATCTCCTATGAGGGGTCTGCAGCGGTTCAAAATTAAGGGGAAGCTAGCCCCAAGATTTATTGGACCATTTGTGTAAAGGCACGAAGAGGCACGGTAGCCTACCAACTAGATCTACCCAAGGAGCTGTCAGACGTCCATGACGTATTCCACGTCTCACAATTGAGAAAATGTGTGAGTAACCCGGAGAAGCATGTACCTCATGAGGGCATTGATGTACAACCAGATCTCACCTACAGAGAGAGGCCGGTAAAGATATTGGAGGAATCTGAAAGGAGGACCCGTCAGAAAACGACAAAAATTTTCAGGGTTCAGTGGAGCAACCACACTGAGGATGAAGCTACATGGGAAAGGGAAGATTTCCTCCAGGCAGAGTATCCATATCTATTTGAGGATCAGCAGAAATCTCGAGGACGAGATTTTTCCTAAGGGGGTAGGTGTTGTGACACCCAAATTTTTATTTGGATTTTTAAAAAAAAATTATTTGACTTGAGGGAGGTGATTTAATTTTTTCTTCAAAAGAACTCTCCCTTTTCAAATATTTTATTATGGCAAGAGTTTTATTTGGGTTCACCCAAGATCTGTTTTTGGTCTTGGAGGTTCTTGCTTTTCATTTGGACTCAAGACAAAATACTTTTCTCTTGGGAAAATGCCTTTTAAAAATCTCTTTGAAATTTGCACTATGGCTTTTGGAATAATCCTTTGCCACTTTCAACATTTCTCTCTTGCCATGGCCTTAGTGCAGATACTCTCTCCTAAACCTTCCCTCACCTTTGGATCATGAGTTGCATCAAATCCAGCAAGTTGAACCTCCCCATATGATTAATTTCCATTTAAATCTTATTCAAACAAATTTCTGTCTTCTATTCTAGCCATTGGTGATTTACAAAGGAGCTACACTTTCTGCTTTGATTTTTGCCCCCAAACCTTTTTCCCTTCCTAGTCTTTTGAACCCTCAACCAAGATCCATGAAGATCCACTAGGCTTCAGTTCAAATTTTTCAAACTACACTTGCTGCAAGTTTGGACCAGATTTGTCAAATTTGGTGAAATTCATTCAAATCCTTCTCCAAAAATTCCAAGTAAAATCAGGCAGCCTATGGGTGCATTGAGTGGTCACCTCACCAAGTCCCAGCCCCAGGAAAAATTTTCTGCTTACCAAATCATTCTGTCGAACACCTGTAGTGCATTGTCAAAATCAGGTTCAGAAAGTTCAGAGAACATTTTAGTGCACTGTCGTTTTCTTCAGAACCCGACGTCGATCTCGCCAGTGCCGCTGTGTCGCCGTGTTCCCTGTCCCCTCCCCCTTGTCCTCTGCACCGCACGAGCGTCTGGCACCTTGTGGACGTCGGCGACAAGCAGCAGAAGGTGCGCCGCCCCGTGACCGACGCCAGCGGCGGCTTTGCGGCCGCCAGAGAGAGGCGCGGCGCTGACGGCGCCACCCAGCGCCGCCCAAGCCACCGGAGCTCGCCGCGTGGCCTTCCACTCCCCCGAACACGCTGCCACTCTCGTCATGAACCGCAGGGCACGGAGCGCGCTCTCTGCCGCCGTCGTGCCCGTGCGGCCACCCCACCGTGGACTGACGTCGTTACGCCAAGACCAGCCGAGATTAGCGGGGGAATGACACCAGTAACATCCACTGATGCTGCCTGGCCACTCAAACCCCCTGCAAATCCACTGCATCGCCGTAATTGCTCACCGGAGATTCTCCGTTCACGGCCACCCCGTCGATCCGCCTATAAATAGAGGCCCCGAGCTTCAACTCGAACCCACACCATCCCTGCACTCCACCTAGAGCACGCCTAGCCACTGGAAGAGCGCCGAGGAGGTCTCCTTCCTCGACTCCGGCCGCCGCGACCCGCCACGGGATCCAGCTCGATTCGCTCCTGTGCGTGCGCCTCTGCCTCCCATCTCTTGCCAGTAGCTTCACTATGCATCCCTCCTTCTGACCCGCGCTACAATTCGAAGTTTCCAGCCCTCCACCGGAGTTCTCCACCCTCACCCGAGCCGCCGTCCGCCGGAGAAAGTGTCGCCGTCGACGTGGTGCTCCCCGTTGGTCGGGAACACCACCCACCGACGCGGAAGAACACGCTGAAGCTCTTGGTACCCTTTGATCTCCCTGACTCGCCGTGGTTCGACGCCGGCGTCCACCGCAGTCTTCGGGCGCCGGCGAGGTTTTTAAACCTGACAGGCGGGACCCCCTGTCAGCCTCTCTTCTGTTTCCACTCGCGAAACGTTTTCTGTTGGCGCCTTCGGGCAAAATACGCTTTCCCTTTTTAGCTGGCGCATTTCTTTCCGAAGCGTTTTCTGTTTTCTCAGTTTAAACCCTGTTTCATTACAGATAAGTCCCTGGACAGAAACCTTTATAACTTTTTAATAAAAAGGGATTTTTCAGTGATTCTTTTTCTGACAGTCATAAAATTTTGTCTAGTTTTTTATAGGATTTATTTGAAATATTTTTGGAGAAGTTTCTGTGCACGCGTTGGTTTTCACGTTAGTGCCCGTTTTCGTTATTGCCGTAGGTTCCGGAAGAGGTGACGGAGCCGCGAACTTCGCCGAGCTAGACTCCGACTTCTCCGAACCAGGCAAGCATGTTTTGAACATTTGATATGACAGGTGTTTTGCATGTTTGCGTGAAAGTTTGTGCGTGGCATATGAGTGTCGGTGAATACCTCGTTGCTTGTGAGGCAACTACCCGCATGTTCCAAAGTTGCGATGATCTCTGATGAGAGATGGCCTAATCATGTGGTGACATGAAGGGCAGCAAGGTGGTACTGTTGTAGCATACCAGCCTTGCGTCATCCGACGAATTCCGACGTTAACGTGGACGGAGTCACGTTATCGTCCTTTCCCCCTTCCGTGCTACCACATGTTTGTTTGCCAGGATGCGGTTTAGTAAGTTGGTAACCTCTTTCCGTGTACACACCAAACAGAGGGGCCGGGATGATGGTACCTTGGCCCAGGATTAAAGCCAGTCATCCGGTCAGGGGGCATGGGTGTTTCCGGTTGGGACCGAGAGGGGGGCACCCCCTTAGAGCGCGCGTATAGAAATTTGATCCCATGCTACGCGAGGTTGTAGCCTCCCCGTCTCAAGGTTTTTCTTGAACGTTGCCGAGGGTGATCCCTGGCTTCGGAATGTTGAATGGGTGTGTACTGGTTAGACGTGTTTCTTCCAAAACACCGTAAACGGAACTAGTCCACGTGACTACTGAAATCCGTTGGCTGTGGTTAAGTACAAACTCTGCAGAGTCAAATTCTTCCAGGTCATCGTATCCACGATCAAGTAGTGAAATCAGTATATCCATATCTATCCGCGTGGAAAGAAACTTGTCCCTGGTGAACAAGCTCAAGTGGTAAATCCAGTTTAATTATTATTCCTGTGGATGGACTAACTTTATATTTGTCTCGTACTTGTGATAATTTATGTTCCCGAACTATTGTATTATTGAGCTACAATATAAGCCCTTTATGTGACATCGCGCAGACGTCCGACTGTGGCGTGTTTTTGTTTCTTACTTTAAATATAAGCCCTTTATGTGATGTCGCTCAGACGTCCGACTGTGGCACGTACTGCTTTTATCTTCTGTTATGAGCCCTTTATGTGGTGTCGCCCCGACGCCCGACTGTGGCATTATTATTCTTGCAGTTTCCGCTCGAGGTGTCATTCAGACCCTCGTTTGCACCAGCATTATTATCCTTGCAGTTTCCGCTCAAGGAGTCATTCAGACCCTCGTTTGGCACCAGCATTATTATTCTTGCAGTTTCCTCTCGAGGAGTCATTCAGACCCTCGTTTGGCACCAGTACTACTATTCTTGCAGTTTCCTCTCGAGGAGTCATTCAGACCCTCGTTTGGCACCAGTGCTACTATTCTTGCAGTTTCCTCTCGAGGAGTCATTCAGACCCTCGTTTGGCACCAGTACTACTATTCTTGCAGTTTCCGCTCGAGGAGTCATTCAGACCCTCGCTTGGCACCCAGTATTTATTATCTCTATGTCTGAACGCACTGGTTAATTTGTTCATACGCTTCATGTTTACATTTGTTATATCTTATGTCCGAACTGTCTTGCGAGTACTTTCATAGTACTCACCTGGCTTGTTGATTTGGCCAGATGTTGACGAAGGCGATCTCTTGGATGAAGAGTTTGATAGCGCGTCCGACGCCTAGAGGAGTCCCAGTCAGTCCTGCGCGATCCCGGATATTGGTCACTTGTATTATATACGCTTCCGCCACCTGCAATAAGTCTCCTCGAGCCTCACTCCGACGCTCGATGAGCTTTAGTCTTCAGGAGTCATATCACTCGCTTCGCGGTGATATTTCCACCACCGTTATTATCGTGAGTTAGTAGTTATGCCACCCTATCCGCCGTCTTGTTTTATCGGCGTGCATGTAATAAATTGTTGGGCAGTCTCCGCTCAACCTTGTATTATATTCAGTACTCCTGGTATTTTTCTTCTGTGACCAAGATATTGTCTACCAGTGAGAAGGAATTCTTCCTTACTGGTCCGTAAAAGGGATTGGTCTCTCAATAATTATTTTATTGAAAAACTGGTCGTGACACCCATGGATCCTACGGCCCGTATGAGGCCCATGGATAGTACGGCCCGTAGAAGGCCCATGGACCCTACGGCCCGTAGAAGGCCCATTGATCCCTAAGGCCCGTATAGAAGGCCGATGGATCCTACGGCCCGTATAGAAGGCCAATGGTCCTACGGCCGAACGAAGGCCCATGGATCATACAGCCTGCAGGAGGCCCATGGTTACAACAGTCCGTGTGTTGCCATGATTATTTTGGCCTAGTTACCAAAAATAGGCTATTGTGGCCACTAGAAAAACACAGAAAAAGAACTGCAGTGACTACAAGCAAACAACTAAACAAGACAATAAGGAAATAAATAAGCAAGCAATTAAGGCTAGCCTATTACCGCTATTACACCTATTACATCCACTGGGCAACAAAGTTCTCCACCAGTGCAAATATAGGGAACAAAGCAGCATATTACATACACTTGGCCGTCAAAATTGGCCACCAGTGCAAATAAACGCGGCAGCAAAACAAGAGCATAACTAAAACAACTTCAGAAGAGCTCAAGAAACGTTATCCTGGGTATCCACCATGCTGGCAATAAGCTTAGCAAGCTGATTAGCTTTGTCCTGTTTGGCGCTAAAATCCTCCAACGCTTGCTGTTGCACCAAAAAGTATGCATCTGAATGCTCCAGGGACTTCCGCAGTCCTTCCGTTTCTTGTCGCAGCACAGCTGATCGATGTCTTTCAGCTTGTAGTTGAGACTCAAGAAACCGAACTGATTCAGACAGTGAGTTTGAATAGCTTGTGCATGCGATAGTGGCCAGTAACTTGAACACTAAACCAAGACAGGACATTGGGGTTGTCTCGCTGTCTTCAAGATAGTCTTCCTTAGCTGTTTTATCAGCTTTGTTGGAGACCAACAAGGATGTGTCACTATCCTGAACATTATCTGCATTACTTCCTTTACCATTGCTTAATAAGGCACTCTTCCCCAATATTCTGTCAGCATTCTAAAAGAAGAAACAAGTAGACACATAACAAGTTTAGCATGTACTAGTATATGAAACTCATTTCGGTGAACCAGTTCATTAGTAAGGTGGACAGGATTAAACTACCAAGTCTTCTATTGCCAAGTACTAGTACATAATAAAAGCATCAAACAAACATATATCTATGTCCTATGGTCAGTGCATTGTCTTGCCAAATCAAAATAGAGACACGGTTCAAATCATATCAGTTCAAGACAAAGCAGCAGTGAAAGAATACAAAGCGTGGGAAACTACACGGCACAACAAGATTTCAGATGGGTACCACGGGTCTACATGTACAACAACACTATTGGCTCTGTTGTGATGCTAGTAATGTGCATGATATGAAAGTCAACTGTATACACAATTGAAATTGAAATCAACAGAGCTATTGATAAGAGCAAACCTGTTAAAGAAACATGCGTGAACATACCTGCTGTGCCATTGGAGTTTCGATTGGATCCTTCAATTTAAAAATAAGTTTGTATCAGTAAATACAGTGATACAAGAGCAAAGCAATCATAGTTAAAAAAGGCGCGCCTAAGCGAGCGCTTAAGCGCGCCTAGGCTCTAGGCGTTGGCAAAACGCATTGCGCATAACTACGCATAATCTGTGCATAACTACGCATAAGCATGCACTTTGGTCAGTAAAGCGCAAGGCGGTGGCAAAACACACAATTAACGCCTAGCACTTTTTGAACTATGATAGCAATGGAATCTTAAATTAGAACAGTTGTTCTTCAGGTTTAGGCACTTGTTCTACATGAACAGAGTACAGTAAGACGCAAGAATAAAATACTTAAAAATAAAAAATGAGCTCATAGACCTTACCACATTCTTGGTTCAGGACCAGTACAGAACAAGGCGTTCCCAGTCATCGTCCAGTAAATGTGTCTCAGGAGAACGTAAGGGAATTTGATGAGTTTCTTTGCCGGTGAAGTACGTTTTCTTCAGGTAATTCCGATACTGCCACCAAGCATTCTTGAAGATAGCAGAGGTATTAGCACAGGTTACCTCATCCTGAGTTTCCAAATTGGTCCTTCTCTATAGAGAAAAATGGGAAAATTTGTTGTATTATAACCATCATGGAGGTAGGATGTATGGGACGAAGCAAAGCAATTGCCATGAATAACATTACTTACACATAACTCCTGGACAAACACCTGCAACTGGCATTTTCCTTCATCTTCAGTATAATATTTCCAAGATGGGAAGATACGCACATACGATTTAACAACATCAAATGCGATAGGTGCTAAACTACGACTGGCTGGTTGTGCTTCCTCCACAGGAATAGGCGTACTAACTGGTGAAGTTGGGGTTCGCCGTGATAGTACTGGCCATTTGGGCACTGGAGTTGCCTTACTAACTGCTGTTGTTTGGGAGCTCTGTGGTGGAGATGGTGCTGTGTCAACAGGAACTGGGTTACTATCGGCTGGGGTTGGGGTTAGATTGGGTGAAGCTGGTTCTCTGTCCATCGCAGTACGGGTACAATCTGCGAGAGTTTGGGTTATGTGTGGTAGGGCTGGTTCTTGTGCATGTACAACCGGGGTGCTATCTCCACCAAGAGGTAGCACTGTTTTATTTGAAGACCATGTTTTTATTCCGCTAGATACTGGCATCACCCGCTCCAATTCAAATGGCTGATAAACAGGAAACATAGTTGAATGTACAGACATTGTATGAGAGACAGATGCAATAGATAGTGTGGAAAAAGAGGGCATGAAATAGTTGATATGTATATTGTTTAACTAAAACGGATAGCATGACATAATTTCACATATATGATGTCTATCTAAACTGGATAGCATAGCATAACATAATTCAAAGATATGATGAATAACTAAACAGGATCGCATGACATAATTCACCTACATGTTATCTAAGTAATCAGGATCGCATCATTTAATTCACATATGTGATTTATATGCTAAACAGAGGGCATTCGATATGATGTCTGAACTAAGAACATGGTGTTGAATATTGTGTATATGATGTCTAAACTATGCAATGCAAGACACCGTATGCATGATATGAGTAGTATAACCGTGCCAAGTTAGAGCATACACCTCAGTGGGGGAATAGGACTGGTCATCTGTCTCTGAATCCATCTCTGAGGAGCTATCGGGACCCAACAAGAGATCTGCTTCGACAGGTAGCACTGTCTGCTCTGAAGGCCTTGTTTTCACTCCAGATTTTTCCATCTCCCACCCAAATGGCTGATTCACAGGAAGAGTAGTTTAATGTACAAACATTGTCGACAAATGGAAATGTAATGAAGAAAAGGATGGGCAAGATATCATTCAAATATATGATGCCTGGTTAAACAGGATAGCATTGGACATTTCACATATATTATGGCTGGCTAAAAGACATGAGACTGCATAATTCCCATATATGATATAGAAACTAAACAGGTGGCATTACAGAACATGTCTAAACTAAGCAGATGACATATATGATGTCAAAAGTAGGCACTACAAGGCAACATATGCATGATATGACTAACATCATCATTCCAAGGTAGAGCAAACACCTTGGGGGTAAATAGGAGTGGTCAGCGGCGTCTGAATACGCCTCAGAACAGATATCTTCCTCTGGATTACAATCTGGAGAGGGGTGGGGAGGGTTTGCCATTGAACCCACCATGGAGCAATGTCTGCATGACATTGTATTGCCGCGCAAAACTCTTCTCTTTTTCTCTACATGTTCAGCATGACTGTGTACAATATCTGACATGCATACGAAAAAAATATGGTGAGATTATGTAAGGAGAGCATGCAGAAATTTAGAGTGATGGTAACAACCAGTGGATCGACGTTTTTCCGTTGAACCAAAATAGCCCTAATGGATCGACGTGAATGTATAGTAATAAGTGACGCAACAAGTGTACAACCTCTTTGCCATAGCCGTGTCGACCTTAGCATCATTGGGTTGGTCGCTGCAGCAGTTGAGGCAGAGGTGGCTGTCGGAGGTGTGGAGGAAGATCTGAGGAATCTGTAGACGGCGTCCAGGGCACTGCTCTGTTGTGATGGATTGTTCTGTCGTTGGAGCAGCTCCGGTGAGCCGTAAGACGTCAAGGCTGAAGCAGCACAAGACAGACATCATCAATCTCAAGTGGGATTCTAATAGCATCTCCAATAGATGATGAAAAATGGATGTAAAATTAACATCACCAAAAACCACCTGACTACAACAGATGAGGTAAAAACTATTGACTCTGAACTTAACTGTCGAAACTGAAATTAACTATGGAATCTGAATGCTACTGTCAAAGCTGAACGCAATGGTAGCAGAGAGACACTTGACATGTAGTTTAGGGAGGGCCTGCAGTTCATCTTCAACTTGCACACCCCTGAGCCGCCTGCCACCACCGGCTGAACCGCCGGCCCCAGCGCCGCCTCGCCGCCCCAAAACAACTCGCCACCGCCGCCTCGGCCAGCCCTCTAG
>NC_057799.1:166221837-166224754 GCF_018294505.1 Triticum aestivum | reverse complement strand
GGAGCAGCAGCAGCAGCGCGAGCGAACGAGCGAGAGCCGGAGCAGCAGCAGCGCGAGCGAGCGAGAGCCGGAGCAGCAGTAACAGATCCGGCTGGTATGGACGCCGCCGCCGAAGGGGTCTCGCACTGGGGGAGAGCCGCCGTGGAGATGTCGCCCACGGTGCCGGCTTCAAGGTAGCCGCTCCATGGGGGTGCGGGATGGAGCACCATCGGCGCCGGGAGGTCGAGTTAAGGAGAAGGTGCGATGCGATGAGTGTACAACCTCTTTGGTGGCGCCGAGTAGGCCTCGGCTTCGTCCGAGGAGTCGGTGAGGATGTTGCGGTTCCGGTGGAGTAGGTTAAGGCGGCGCTGTGGGGATGGAGCAGCCGCGATAGACGAGGCGATCGTCGGAGCAGCTCCTTGGAGGTGGAGGACGGGGCGGCTGAACCGGCGGGACGGCGAGATGGACGACGGATCCTCATCCGGGGAGGTAGACGAGGGACGTCGAGCTGTTGCGGTGGACGACGTCGTCGGGGAAGAGGCTCCGGCTGGGCAGCGGTGACGTGGCGGACGGAGGAGGGTGGGGTTTTGCGGCTGGAGCGGAGAGGTTATGGCGGCCTAGGATTTCGAATGGTGAAAAGGGGGCGATGGGAGGGGGTGAAGCATGACTTAGGGACGCGCTTGTCCAAAATGTAGGGTGTGTTACAAAAGTACCCCCCACCGATTTGAACTAGCGGCCCTTTCGGCTCAGGGTTAGAAGGGGGATTTCGCGTGTCGGGATTTGGTAGCTGGAGGGAGTTTTCGCGCGCGTTGTAATTTCGGGATAGCAAGGCGGGTTGTGAAGGCGCCAGTTTTGGGAGCACGATATCTGAATTTTCGGGATATAACAAGACGCGGGTTGAATTTTAGGGACAAGCCTAACGTGTAGTAATATTGTACTTGTACGTACCAAATCAATTCGCACTTCCCTTAACCAAAAAGAAAACGAAAAAAATAAAACTATTCACACCACACAAAGAGAGAGTCTTGCCCCGTTTTACTATACAAATGTTATTCAAAGCTACTCCCTCCTTCCATCTATATAGGGCCTAATGCGTTTTTCGATGCTAACTTTGACCAAATATTAGAGCAATCATATATGACACGCAACTTACACAAAGCACACCGTTAACTTCGTCTGTGAAAGGTTCTTTCAATCATATAATTTTCACATTGTGCATGTCATGTACTATTAATCTTGTCAATAGTCAAAGGCGGTCTTAAAAATCTCATTAGGCCCTATATAGATGGAAGGAGGGAGTATGAATCCATGGTATGTCCGATTAATTTTTTTCGCTTTGCTGTATAATGCATGTAACCTACTCATACCAACATTTTAGTGCATTCCAAATGTCTATACTACCGCTGCAATTCGAACTAAATTTGAATTCGTTTCTCTATTTCAATAAGAATCTACAATCATGATTGTTGCCAACTTCAACCATCATAGTTTCCTTGCTATCCGCCAGATATAAATCGGACGACCTATAATGCAGGATGGCAGGCACACCATCATCAACAGCTCCGTTTTTTTATAAGAGTAGAGATAAAATATATTAAATGTATTATAACATGTTCATAAACACACCATGTGTATCACCATTACATATATTCACACATACGTCGGTTTAAAACACTATGATAAATTCTTCAAATATCCGAATTCGCTTTTTATAATGAAGTATATATGATCTCTATTCGTCTTTTACACCCACACAACCCTCTTATCTTTGTAGCTAGCGCTAACTTTCTCTTGTGCATGCACACGCCCGCATCCCTCTCACCCTCCCTCAGCATTCTCTAGCTCCATCGCGCAAATTCGTCTTTTCACTTTAGGTCGTTCACCCATGGTGTGTGTAGGCCCCCCAGCTCCTTCTTTACTGCACACATCGATCGATATGCCTCTCTAGCCAGGTGTGCCTAGCACAAACACAAGCTTCCCCTCTTCTCTTGTCACCGTCCATGCCTCACTCCCACCACTCTTTTCATCGTTCTCGTACTCGCACACTCCTCCCCGCTCGATATAGTATGCCTCTCGTACCACCTCCTACATGCATCCCTCTATCTCTATCCTTCTCCTTGTGCCTTGTTTGCTTCTAACACACACATGCATGTATACCGATTGATCTCCCAACCTATACCTGGATCGACTTTAACTACCCCCCCCCATCGATCGACGTACCTCACAAGTTATGTCTCTCCTTTCTCTAACAAAGGGCGATTGATCTTCCTATGTAGTTATGTCTGCTTACCACAGCCACATCGTCCCCCCTCATCATTCGTGCATGCCTCCTGACCCGTCTCTCACACGCACGTGCATAGACAACAAGCAGCCATCTCCTCTCTTATTGATATTGCGGGCGTGCCCTCCGTTTGTCTAGCAAGCCTATCCCACCATTTGTTAGAAGCAACTCCACTACCACCCCCTCCAACACTCTAGCTCTGTCTCTCTCCCAACCTTATTCCTCTCATGCACATATGCATGGATGCCGATCGATCTCCCTTAATACATGAGGCAGATCGATCTCCTTAATACATGAGGTAGGCCTCTCTCCTCCTCCACACATATACCAGCCATTGTACCTCTATAGTTAATTGGGCCTCCCTCTTCCCCCACCACGCACCGATAGTCGAGCGATGCAGGTAGGTATCCATGCCAAAGAGACAAACTGCACATGTCCCCTCTCACGTTCCAGTAGGCCAGCCACTCTATATCTTTGACGTGGGCACACACAAATTTGATGGCACTCTTTATCGATCGCGCGCGCACACACACACACATCATCCCTCTTTTCGATTCTATGGACACCTCAAGCCGGTGATACCTCCACTCTCTTCTCGTGGATCGCCCCCTCTATATATATGTTATATCCAGGACTCTATTTCACACACATTGCATA
>NC_057799.1:166206791-166221495 GCF_018294505.1 Triticum aestivum | reverse complement strand
CTCTAGGTTTGTATCTTTCTCACACAACCCCACGTAGGTGGTGTACGTATACAAGAAGAGAATAGGTGCACCGTGCACGTACTCACGCTTCGTGCCCAGCCACATCCGCGCGGGTACACGGTGGAGCTCATTTCTTTACGAAATGGCAGCCCACGTGCTAATTTGAACGCCTGTAGCGGTTGTTTACCTAGGGAGGTCGTGTACCACGCCTGCACGAAACAAAGTTTGACTTGACGCGTTGCCGCGTTATTTTTAAATAAAGTTATAGCGCTCAATGGCACATACACAGAATATAAAACGATTTTTATGGAGAAAAAGGTAGTCCGCTCACTATATACAATGGAGCCTTGCGTGCCTGGTTCGTCGCTCTTCAGAGTATATCACACAAGGCTGCGGTGGCCTCTCTCTCTGTCTCACCGTTGGTCACTGATCCGGCCGCATTCCGTCCGCTGGGGGAAAGGGAGTGCGGTGGCCTCTCTCTCTCTCACCGTTGGTCACTGATCCGGCCGCATCCCGTCCGCCTGGGGAAAGGGAGGAAGTGCATCGTTTCTCCGTTCGACGGCGCCGAGGCAGCACGTCGCGATCTGCGGTACACGCCGTTCTCTCTGACCAAGCTCCAGCGCGGCAGGGCCTACGCCACCTGCTCGCAGATTCCGCCCGCCGCCGCTCACCTAGTTACATACCGACGACCTCCAGGTATCCCCTCCGGCCTTGCTCCACTGCCCGTCTTCCCACGTTGCTGCATGTGGATCTTCCATAGTTCTTTGCCCAAAACGTAGCTCGTCCAGCGTACTTTCCATATTGCATTCTCGTCCTCACACCGTTTTAGACAAACACAACCGTGTTGTTATCTTCCCTTAGGGCAAGGAATATGCTTCTTTTTTGTCGTCGCATGTGTCATCAACTGTTATTGGCCAGTAATTGTTTCCTTTCTACCTCTTTTTTGCAAACAGGGCTATCCATTTCACCTCGTTGCTATTGCGACCTTTTGGTGAACTGCACAAATCAGTTTTTTCTTAAGAGTGTTTTGTGCAGTTGTACTAAAATGTCACATGGGCAACGTCTCTACATTTCAGTGCGACTGCACAAAGGGAGATTGGTTTTGCTCTATCCTCCTCATCCAACTCCGAGCCTAATCTTCTCCAACTAGTTAGTCTTAAAAGAGACTGCAAAGGTGACCGGCTTCTATTTATGTGTTTATTGTTTCATCAGTAGTCCTCTATTATCGTAATCACACTTATTATCTTTGGAACAGGGACGCTCAGCTCTATTTTAGTGGAACTGCACAAAATGATCGGAATGTTGCATGCTCCAGACAGCTACTTTTTTCCCAACATGCCTTGTTGATTTAGACAGAGCTGGGGGGACGTTGCTGCCAATGAAAGCATGGATCAATTTTAATTTAACACCTTCTCACAACTCTGTCTTCAGTTGTGATGTAATTATTAGCTCTGATCTGCTAATAATTGACATGCATTAGCAAGGAAGTTAGTTTTTTATTGTTTCCGAAAGAGCATCGATGGCAAGACACGCGAAACAGAAGCTGAAAGCTCACACCATTGTACAATTTCATGTCTCGCTGGAAAATTATTTGTATAGTGCGTCAATTATGTAAACAAATGATGGAAGCTTGATAGCATTGCCAGAAGCCTCTTCAATATCCGCGTCCATGTGCCATGCACAAAATTATACTCCTTCGTTCCTAAATATTTGTCCTTTTACAAATTTCAAACGGGCATATTTTAGAGTGTAGATTCACTCATTTTGCTTTGTATGTGTACTCCCTCTGTTCCTAAATATTCTATTCGTCTTTCTAGAGATTTCAACAAGTGACTACATACGGAGCAAAATGAGAGAATCTACACTCTAAAATATGTATATACATCCGTATGTGCCAGTCCATTTGAAATCTCTAAAAAGACAAATATTTGAGTAGTCACTCGTTGAAATCTCTAGAAAGACAAATATACTCCGGAGTATATTTAAGAACCAACGGGGTAGTGCACAATCGCATGGGAGACTCAGCCCGGTCGTTGCGCCGCATTAATAGTGAGTAATGAGCAGTCAAATCGTAAGCCCCACCTTTCCCACTGTAAGTTGCTCTGAAGAAGCAACCATCAATACGCTCTTCTTTGAATCCGCTCATACTACTCCATCCGTCACTGTTTATACAGCGCGCTTCGGAAAAAAGAAAAAAGATCTGTGGGACCAAGGCGACTAGCGATCGGCCTGAAAAATAGCATTGGTAGTTATAGCACGGCGTCTATTACTAGTAGAGGGAATAATGCGTACACACATGCATGCAGTGCTTCCACCCCGGGTACACACATGCATGCACTTACTTCACTCCGTAGTTACATGGAGAGAAAATTGTGGACTTGATTGCGGTTACCACACCCTAATAATTGAGCATTAAACCAAACGCGTCTAAAGTCTCTCTGGTGGTGGAAATGCATTGAGAGAAATGCATCATAGTGAAGCGCGCCCTACAAACTGTGGCGGAGGGAGGAGTAGTATGAAGGTTCAAAACCAAGTACGCGTATGGCCAGTCGGTCAACGCACCTCCTCTTGGCATATCACTGACATGTGGGACAGGAGTGTGAGCAAACCGATCTCAATTGACGGCAAAGAGCCAACCCGCCGTTCCTTGAGAGAGACGAGGAGCGAGAACACACAGACGGGTTCGCATGGAGGCCAAGATATATTCGAGCATGGTTGGTTGATCGATATCATTCATTACATGTTGGGCTGCCGTTTTCCGCCCTTCTCCGGAATAAACGTGTACTTTATCAGAGATAAAAAGAAATAAGAGTACAAACGCTCCACCAAGCGGTTCTAGTAGTAGTACTACTCGTACTACTGTGCTTGGCTCTTCGCCTCTTCGTGAAGTCGAACAATGATGGTACTCCGCATGTTGGGTACTACAGTGTATGCCTCTGACAATCTAACACCGAATGGACTGATGCATGTCCACCGAGGGTAGGTTGCATTAGTCAAAAGGCGTAAGCGAGCTTCACCTTGTCCTGCAAGCTTCTCCTCGTTCTTCGAGTTGACGGGACACACCAAAAAGTAGTGCTAGTCCATACTCCCTCCTTTCCGGTTAATATGGCTCAATCCTTTTTGCGGGTAAATGAGAGAGCTTTATTCATATATAAGCATTCTTAGGACGATCAGCCAAGACACTGGTCACTAGGAAGCGAGGTACCCCGCAAAAAAAGAAGTAGGAAGCGAGGTGTTTCATCAAGCCAGCTCTCGGCCACATTCAAAGTGCAGCAAGCACGGTTCGCACGAAGATGCGCCGCAAGGTTTGCTGACCTGTTTACATGCTGAATAACAAAAAAATAGGAAATATTACCGAGCGCTACTATTTGTAACAGGATATGAGCCAGAATTAAGCGAGAATTGTGGCGAGTGTTCCATGCAATCAACTTCCATTATCACATGCGAGAACCCTCGAAGATAACCAAATGTGTTGAAGATTGCTTTATCACATTTTAAAATTATAATAAGAGTGCAGACGCTCCTCCATCCAGTTCCTAGTACTAGTATAGTACGTACCTTTATAGACTATATTAGTAAACTTTGCGCTTGGCTGTTCGCCTATTCGGGAAGTCGAACAATAGTAGCACTAGTAGTATAGTGTATGCTTCTGGCAATCTGACACCGAATTAACTGTTGCACGTCCACCGCCTGAGCGAGGGAGAGCTTGCATTAGTCAAAAGTTTCTCCTTGTCCTGCGAGCCACCGCGCGCAAGTAATGCTAATCCATACTGCCTCCTCTCCGGTTAATATGGATTAATTTCAAACGAGATAAATACACTGTCTGTCACTGTATATTTGTAAAAATACGGTCAGTGGACTTCATAATACGCTCATTGCGCTCAATATATATATTTTCCGGTGTTTATACGGTCACTAGCTCACCCTGACTGAGTATGTGTGTGCATGCACGTGTAGGTTGAGCACTTAGCGTGACCGTGTGTGTTCCGTCGTGTGCTCGGACATGCATGCATTAGGGCGTCGCGCGCGTTTTTGCGTCCATGTGTACGTGTGACTGTTGCATACACGCAGGGGGAGTACGTGTAGGGGCCACTAAGGAGCAGTCAAATCACACAGTAAGTTAGTCGAAAGAAGCAACCATCATTTCACTCTTGAATGACACGTACGCAATATAAAATGGTTGATATGGAGAGAAAAAGAAAACCACTATATATACACTAGCAGGAGCCTAAGCTGCAAGCCTGCTTGCTAAGGTTGCTTTCTTCACAAGCATAGAACGACGGGCCTGATCCCGCAGCTGGGGGAAGGGAACAATGTTCTGCGTAGACGCGGTCGACATCGGCGAGGGAGAAAACCCACAGTCGGTGCGTCCCAATCGGGGGTCACCGCGGTTTGGGCCGATGCCGCGTCCCAACCGCCCTTCTAGCTACAGCCCGACGTCCCAGGTAGTCCATCTTCCTTTTGGAGCCGGCTTGCTCCACTGCCGTAGCTCCATCTCCATGTCGATCTTGCTCTACTTCTACCGGCTTCTACTTGTGATGAGTTTATGTCTCATGAACTAGTGCCAGTACTATTATTCTAATCACACTTCTTCAATATCTTTGCCATCAGGGATGCTCAGGTCGATTTTAGTGGAACTGCACAAAAGCATCGTATGATCCGAGGGTGCCAGCCGTCTTTCCTTCGACAGGTTCTACCTAGCCAGGGAATTAAATCATGTTTAGGGTTTAGGGTTTAAGTCGTAGTGACCCCATCAGCAATTTTTCTTTCGTACACGCTCTCACAACTTTTTTCTTTAGTTGTGAAGTAAATATTGGCTATGATCTGTGAATCATTGAGATGCATCAGCATGCGTGTTAGTTTTCCTTTGTATTTGATGGAATGTTGTAACGGGGCAACCTTGGAATAGGAATGAAAATGGAGTGGAAAGTTTCCGTTTTTCCGGAGAAAAAATGGAAACGGAGAGAAACCAACGTTTCGTTTCGTTGGATCGCGCCATCGAGAAAAACCAATGTTTAAATCACGTCTGTCGTGTTCGTGTCTCACCCTCCTCCACGGCTCGACCCCACACGGTCGCTCGGCATGCCACTCACCGCAAACCGAGTATACGATAACTTTCCCGCCTGCTTGTCGATGGATCGCGCCATGGAGTACTACTAGCACTACTGGAAGAGATTGACGAGTTGGGGGAGGACAGCTAGCTGTAGCACGGACTCCCAAAAACTTTTTACATGCATGTTGTAGTCAGCTATTGCGACCTTTGAACATGGAGCAGCCGCGTGCACCCGGAAGCGGCACGGGCAACGCTCTCTCGGCCGACGCGCCGCTTCAATGCCGGCGCCAGTGAGAGGTCGCGTCCGCTCTGGCCGGGCATGAATGCGGCACTGACCGTTTCGGGCGGGAAGCACGCGCGGGTGATGAAGAGGGTTTGGGTTGGTCAGGACCGGCCGTGGCAGCGGTCCGGACGTGCACAAACAAGAGATGATGTACGTTAATTTTGCTGCGTATATAATTAACAACGTAAATAATGTGCCAGTTGGACAAATGTGATTGGAGATGGAGATGGAAATGGAATTTTACGTAAACACGGATATGCAAGTCTATGTCTATGTGTGTGTGCGCGACGACTCTCGCGACCTGGAAGCGGGGGCGTGTTTTTGATCGAGTTTTCTTTCTTGGTACGTTAGAAAATCAGTTTGTCCAATTCACATCTAGATGTTATTTAAGGATATCACATCTAAGCTCCCATAAGTATATAATGTAGCAACAAGAAACAAAAAAAACTAGGACAAAAAAAATAGACCACAAACGGAGTGGACATCAACTTAGATGTGACATAACTATGTCACATCTAGATGTGTCCTAGATAGACCCTTAAAAAATTGTCCGCCAGTTTTCGTTTCTTTTTTCCGGGAACGCGCGTATTCTATTTAAAACCACTGCTATGGAGAGATTTTTTTACTCCATTATAGCCTCTTGTTTGATAGAGTTTATCACGTCTCGCTCTCTCACCCTCTCCATATCAAAACAAGATGACAGTGTCCAGTCTATCTCTCTCCTCACTGGTGGTCACAGATCCGGCCGAATCCCGTCCGCTGCAGGAGGTGAGGAGGTGCAGCGTTGACGTTGTCGCCGTCGGTGACGGGGGGAGCCGATGCGCACCGTCCTCTCGGAGCCGGCGCTGGCGCGGACGAAGATCCTCCACGCCCTTGTTCGCTGCCGTCGTGTGGGCAGATCCCGCCCACCCGCCTAAACGACATCTCGCCCACCTGAGGTATAACTTCTTGTACTGGTCCAGCTCCCCAGGTCGTTGCGTGCGGGTTTTCTTCTATGCGACTACTCCCCAGCTCCCCATGCATAGTAGCTAGGGTTCGTCGGCTGGTCCAACATCACCTACTAGTACTAGAGGAAATGCCACTCGAAAAGTTGTCCTGATTTATGCCTCGGTGGAGGTATACATGTTGTTTCGACAAAAAGTACATGGTGGTTGTGCGGTCATTGCCCATATGGTGGTAGTACTATCACTGGTTAAATGAAGAAATGCTTTTTTTCTCGGGTATCCTGGTTTAGTTCCCATCTAGATATAATTATGATGCTTCTGTTTGTTGGTGTACTTTTCATTAACCCTTTTTTATATTTTTGGAAACAGTGATGCGTGTCTCCATACCCGGGCATGTCTTCCTCAATTTTAGTGGAACTGCACAAAATTGGATGGCCATTGTTGTTCCGCCTCACTGTCCTCTGCCACGTGAATCTTCCTTCCTCGAGCTTGATTACTGAGAAGAAACAAACCACAGTGAGGATTTGTCGAACTTCATAGGTGCCTCACCCAAACTTGATGCCAAATGGATGATGCATCACCACGATGACCTATCGATGCTCATGGTCGCGCCTCATGGTTGCGTCGGCTGGTGAAGCTGATCGATTTTCAACGAAAAACAAGCTGTCTTCCATCAGTACTCTTTGCTTGTTACGCACAAAGATGATATCATTCGTCAGTTCACCTTGGTTGCGTTGGAGACGCAGTCGTCTTTCACGTTGGTGCAATTTTATCACACAATTGGCTATGAACCAAATGTTTCCTCGAAGAAGGATCGACGTTGGTACTAAGAGCATAAGTTTTTTATTGATTTCTAAGCCTTCTCACAACTTTGTCTCCAGCTCCCCTGTAATTTTATTTGTCCAGCTGTTAACTTTGATTTAAAAAATGGTGTGGACTAAAAACCCGGATGGACGTAGTAGCCCTCCATTTTTATTTACTCCGCATATTAGATTTGACTAAAGTCAAACTCTGTAATACTCTCAAACCTTTTCGATAATTGAAATTAAAATTCTTTATTTGTACACACTCTCACACGTTTCCGATAATTTGGCGCATGTGTGGTTGTTGACTTAAGGGAGGGTAGTGTACCACATGTGAAGGACAGGAAGTGCGACCAGCATGCGTGGGTGTGGATCGTTAGTTCATCGGAAGTAGTACTCCCTCTGTACATTAAATAAAGAGTTTCGTTTCATACTTACACAATTTAAAATGATTGTTATGGAGAGAATAAGAAAACCACTCCACTATATATTAGTCGTATACACACGAGAGTACTATATGGACGCAGCTTCATTGACTTAGTGCACCTGCCTTTGGGTTTATGACAGGTGGGCCCAAAATGTGGCTGGCTCACCTGTCATACAGCCAAAAGCAGATGGAGTGAAGGCACTGGAGCTCAGTCCGTACTACATTAGTAGAGTATATATATAAGCGGGAGCCTCAGCGCTTGTTCGCTAGGGTTTGCACTCTCCACACGCTCGCCGCAATACATATATGTTACACGCTGGAGGCTCAGCGTTCATTTGCTAGGGTTTGCTATATTCACAGTCTCTCACCCTCTCTTCACCAGATCTAAACAAGACTGTGTTGGCCTCTTGTCTCTCTCCCCCCTCACAGCTGGTGAAGGAGGCGTCCGTATCCCGTCGCACCGGGAGGGGAGGAGGTGCAGCGTTAACTCTATCGCCTTCGGCGAGGGAGGCAATCCACTGCCGGCTGCGCTGTTCTCTTTCACCCAGCGCCTGTGCGGGAGGGCCACCGACCCCTTCTTCCTCGCTGTCGTACGTAGTGTGGGCAGATCCGGCCTCCCGCCGCACGCCTTGCCACATCCCGACGACCCTAAGGTATAAGTTTCTTTGAAACCGTCGTTGCTCTAGCTGCATGTGGATCTTTTTCGATCTGTAGTCGAATCTAGGTCTTGGTTCAAAGAGGAAAGAAAGGTGCGGTGGGGTGGAGCATGAATCTAGGACGTGGTTCAATGAGGAAAGGAGGGAGGAAAAGTAGTATAGACTGGCTATCCAGCCTCTTTGTTGGTCGAAAAAGGAAAAAGGGGGTAACCCAGTACACACATCTGTAAGGAACCGATCTCTTTGTTGAAAAGGGAAAGAAACTGGGGGGGGGGTCGGGTAGTTTGTGCAGGACTAGATTTGCTGCCCTCACATAGGAAAAAAGTTCAAAGAGAACAAATATGGGACCAACACAGATATGCTGCTTGGCTACATACTCTGCATCACCCATTTATACGTGTGGACGCACATGGTGCTAGCATGTCCCATACAGCTATTTTGCTGTTGTTAATCTAAGAATGCTGCCGGAAAATTGAAGCAATGCCACTGTTAAAAGTAAAATACATTTTTTAACGAATGTTGTTTCAAGAGAGTGTCTCTGTTAATATGAATCAATGCTACCGTTTTAGAAATGCTACTATCCTACTTTGTTTTCCATCCAAGATAAGTTAGATGCTTCTTTCTGTCACCGTTTGTTTCATCCTCCTTTATCGGCAAGTAATTGTTTCCTTTTTTGCCTCTGTTAAAACAGGGGTATCGATTCAACTTGTTGCTATTGCGGCATTTTGCTTCGCTACTCGAAACACTTATGTTTTAAGAGTGTTTTGTGCAGTTCAACTTGAATGTCACACCGGTGACTTTGCTTAATTTTGGTGGAACTGCACAAAAGGAGATCGAGATTTGTTTCCAGTGTTCCTGTCGAGTTGTTTCAAATATTGGTCTCTACCACATGATATCTATTCAACTTGTTGCTATTGCGACATTTTGCTTCGCTACGCGAAACACTTTGCTTGATTTGAGTGCAACTGCACAAAATGAGATTGGATTTCCTATTCGTGTTAGCAGATTCGTATTTTATCCTGGTGTTCTCATGAAAGGTCAGTACAGGCCTTCATCCACATGATTGTGCAGTGTGCTTTGAGATGTTGTGCTACTTGTATTGGTACTGTTTTAAATAAATGTTGAATTGAAGCTATTGTATTGCTGTCTTTTCCCATTAAGTAGTGAACAAAAATGGGACCAACCCAGACATGATGCTTGTTGCTTTGTTACAACAAACTCTGCATCACCCCCTTTATAAGTAGATGGAAGCACATATTGTTGTTGCGCCCACTCTCCCCTGGAACTGTTTATGCTTTTCATTAATCTAATGCCGCTGGTAAAATTAAGCAATGCCACTCTCAGAATTAATTAACTACTGAATCTTAGTTCAAAACTGCAACACTTGTTAGGAATGGTACTATCCTGCTTTGTAGTTCTTTCTACATGTTTAACCAAGGTATTGTTAAGATAATGTCTCTTTAAAAATGAATCAGTTGCATTGTTTTAGGAATGGTACTTTTCTGCTTTGTCGTTCTTTATACATGTTGAACCAAGGCATTGTTAAGATAATGTCTTAGTCAATATGAATGAATCACACTGAGGGAGAATTGCTCCTCTCCTGCTTTGTTTCCCATTAAGACAAGTCATCAACCATTATTTCTCAGTAATTGTTTCCCTTATACCTATTGTTGCTTACAGGGATATCAAAATTAAAGCTCGGTTTTATTCCGACTTCGATTTTAGTTGAACTGCACAAAAGGAGCCAATGTGTCCAAGGCAAACTGCTGCGTTACTGGGTCCAGTTGGTCGTTCCACTTTGCAGAAAAAAGCAGTCACTGGATGCGGTACATTACAGAAGGAATGACCGAGAAGCTTTACAGAGTATTATTAGACACCGGTGACATGACTAGTCTGCAGAGACGATTGGCAATTTAACAACACGTGGAGTGCCCTGGGCAAAAAGTGCCCAAACAAGTACAAGAAGCTAAGACAGGACATGATCATAGGCATTACATATTTTGAATGGGAAAAGCTTGTCAAAGTTTAATCATTGATGTTAGCAAGAAGACGTTAGTTTAATATATTGGAATTGGAAAACCTTGTCAAAATTTGCTCATTGATGTTAGCAAGAAGACGTTAGTTTAATATATTGGAATTGGAAAACCTTGTCAAAATTTGCTCATTGATGTTAGCCAGAAGACATGCATTTGATATTTTCGAGTGGGACGCCCTTGCTGTGAGCAGCGTCGAGTGTTTTTTCCTATTCCTGTGTTCAGTTTAGAAGTAAATAGTTACTCTGCTGAGATATTCCTGTGTTAAGAGTTTGTTCTGAATATTGTCTATGTAATGCCATGCCTTGTGTTTGATTGCAAAGTTGAGCTTGGAATGTTGTGGCATGCGGCATCACGAGCTGTTCACCGTGCCTCCTGAGAATAATGCTTCGTATTGTTTTGCATGTCGATCTAATGCCAGTGATTTGCTTGTTAAGAAGATCATCCTCTTCTGTTGTTTCCGTGCGTAAGAAGTTCATCGTCTGATGTTTCATTCATAGCCTATACAACATGTCGGGTAGGTTAGACGTGAAACCATATGATCTTCCGACCAACTCATGATATTAGGCCGTGATTGGATCGTCGTTTTCCAACCAAAACCGCTTGTAAAACTAACGCTTGTAAATTAAAGCAGATGGTCTCGGGCGAAGGCGCTTGGTTGGTCGATTTCGACTAGTAAAATATCGGAAGTACTTCACACACGATAAAAACGCTGAACGACACTCGGACGATTGCTAATCCAGCCGTTAGGTGCTGTTTCAGCCTTGCCCATGGATGGCATGATACGCACGTCGTGCATGTATCGTCTGGTAATGTCGTCCATATAGCAATGCTCGTAAAATATACACTGGTCTCTCAAATTACACGCGTAACCCACCGGTTTTACTTACAGACCTCGGGCCTTCCGATGACGAGTAAATTACACTTGTATGTTAATATAGGTTTGAAATAAACCAGAGCTCCCAAGCGCGGCCTTACCGTTTCATGCCGTCTCAGTTTCTCGAAGGTGCTCATAGGTGTCCGATGATCCTGGCTTCCTGAATGAGCAACGGCCGCTGTATCAGACCTCCGTAGGGCCCGCGAGGCCCTCTTCGTTGTCCTTCGAGTTGTTGCGCTCGCCGTGGCGCCGAGAATTGTTAACATGGTCAACAAACATGAGGATTCAGGAGATGACTTTATTTTGACTGGATGACACTAGGGACCCACTAGGGCCATAGCCGCATGTACGCAAGTGCCTCCTTATTATGTACAACTATATTTTTTTTTGCTTTCTCCTGGTTTCCTGACATCATGGTCCCACACCATTGTCAACCTATGTAGTCAATATAAACGAGAGAATTGCACAAGGTGCGGCCGACAGCTGGGACCAAGCAGCTCGAGCAGTATTTGTGTTTTTGAGGCGTGAGCACTGCAGAGTTTTTCTTGGCGATGATTTCGTTGTTGTTCAGAGGAGAGCAGGGTATTAACTGGGCGGGCTATGGCCCGTCTAGCCCAGGCCAGATATCCAGCCCAGATACTACTTTTTTCAAGATGAAAATGGCTAGCCCAGCTATACGTCTTTTTGAGGAATACCCAGGCAAGGTCAACTTGTTATTCTCCGCCCCACTGTGCTGCAAATCTTTCCTAGGAGGGATGCATTAGGCTTAACAGGAAAATGAGCTTTAAAAATAATAAATGGGATGTAATTATAAAAACTGGGCAGTAACTATAAAAAAATGCACCAAACACGAAATTAGTTTATAAAATATTATTTATGGATTTTGAAAATCTTAAATTTTCATTGTTGCGCGCGCAATGTTTCGTTGGAATTTTACGTAATACAAATTTATATTTAATCTGAATAGAAATTTCGGGATAAAAATATTTCGGATCCCATCAAAATGTGGGAAATTTTATTGAATTCTGTCTTCAACGGTTGGTTGAAATTATTAATCGTTGTCCTAGCTAGAAAATGGGCTGTACTTTTAACAAACTATAAATGGGCTGTTGTAAATTCCATTAGAATTCAAAAATGGGTTGTACATTCTTACAAAATGCAAATGGGCTATAAGTTCTCTGCCAAACACTTGTGGGCCTACTAAGTGACGCGTCCCCTAAAAAAATAAGTTGACGCGTATGCAAGGCTTTGTCAACTTATTGTAGTCAACACACGGTTCTAGCAGCAGCGGCCGTTGGATGTCTATCCAACGCATGTCGTGCTTCTTCTTCAATCTCGGATATTCTTAGCTTCGGCCGCCCAAAAAATGATTCCTCCCCCTGACATCTGGGGCGCACCGTTTCAGAGGCTGACCTGTGGGCCTACTAAGTTGGAGCGTACCAGGGCTTTGTCAACTTAGTCAATATAAACGATTCTAGCTTCAGTGACCGTACGATGTCCATCCAATGGCCGTAGTGCTTCTTCAACCTCTGGTCTTCTTGGTCCAGCCGCCCAAAGCAGCGCCGGTCGTGCCGCCTGCTCCTGCCTCCCGTGGCCGGCTGTGCTGCCGCGGAGGCCTCACCGCCCCCATACTACTCCCACCGCTGGCCAGGCCATCCCTCCACTCACCCACACCCCCTGTTATTCTGCGGCGACGGCAGCCTCACACCGCAGCCAAACTAGTGAACCCTCGTACTCCTCTCCGCGCGGGCTTCCACTGCTGCATCTTCCCCGGCTCCGCGTCGTCCCCTTCCTAGGCGTCGCCGTCGTCCACCGCCCTGGTGCTCTCGGCGCGACATGGTCAGCGTGGTCAACGACCGACTTCCATCGGAAAAGTACTGTACGTGGAGAGGCTCACAGCTGGGTCCACGGCGGCCGCAAGGAAGTGCCTCCTTATTACGCGCAAAATAATTATTCCTCCACCTGACAGCAGGGACCCGCCGGACGGGCCACCTTATTTCGCGAAAAAAAACGTTTCCCCCCTGACTGCTGGTACCCACCGGACGGGCCACCGTATTTCGCGAAAAAAGACGTTCCCCCTGCTGTCAGCTCGGACCCACCGGAAGTGCCTCTTTATTACGCACAAAAAAATGAATACTCCCCCTGCTTGCTGGGACTCACCTTGGTGGGAAGCTGACTTGTGGGCCTACTAAGTTGACGGGGACGGAGGGCTTTGTCAACTTAGTCAATATGAACGATTCTAGCTCTAGTGACCGTACGATGTCCATCCAACGGCCGTAGTGCTTCTTCAACCTCTGGTCTTCTTGCTCCAGCCGCCCAAAGCAGCGCCGGTCGTGCCGCCTGCTCCTGCCTCCCGTGGCCGGCTGTGCTGTCGCGGAGGGCTCACCGCCTCCATACTACTCCCACCACTGGCCAGGCCATCCCTCCACCCCACTCACCCACACCCCCTGTTATTCTGCGGCGACGGTAGCGCAGCCGAACCAGTGAACCCTCGTACTCCTCTCCGCGTGGGCATCCACTGCCGCGTCTTCCCCGGCTCCGCGTCATCCCCTTCCTAGGCCTCGCCGTCGTCCACCGCCGTGGTGCTCTCGACGCGGCGTGGTCAATGTGGTCAACGACCGAATTCCATTGGAAGAATACTGTACGTGAAGAGGCTGACAGCTGGGTCCACGGCAGCCGCAAGGAAGTGCCTCCTTATTATGCGGAAAATAATTATTCCTCCACCTGACAGCAGGGACCCACCGGACGGGCCACCAATATTTCGCGAAAAAAACATTTGCCCCTGACTGCTGGGACCCACCCGACGGGCCACCGTATTTCGCGAAAAAAACGTTCCCCCTGCTGTCAGCTCGGACCCACCGGAAGTGCCTCCTTATTACGCACAAAAAAATGAATACCCCCCTGCTAGCTGGGACCCACCTTGGTGGGAGGCTGACTTGTGGGCCTACTAAGTTGACGGGGACGAAGGGCTTTGTCAACTTAGTCAATATAAACAATTCTAGCTCCAGTGACCGTACGATGTCCATCCAACGCCGTAGTGCTTCTTCAACCTCTGGTCTTCTTGCTCCAGCCGCCCAAAGCAGCGCCGGTCGTGCCGCATGCTCCTGCTTTCCGTGGCCGGATGTGCTGCCGCGGAGGCCACACCGCCCCCTACTATTCCCACCGCTGGCCAGGCCCTGCGGTGACGGCAGCCTCACACCGCAGCCGAACCAGTGAACCCTCGTACTCCTCTCCGCGCGGGCTTCCACTGTCGCGTCTTCCCCGGCTCCCCGTCGTCCCCTTCCTAGGCCTCACCGTCGTCCACCGCCCTGGTGCTCTCGACGCGGCGTGGTCAACGTGGTCAAGGAACGACTTCCATCGGACGTGGACTGTATGTGGAGAGGCTGACATCTGGGTCCACGGCCGCAGCAAGGAAGTGCCTCCTTATTACGCGGAAAATAATTATTCCTCCACCTGACAGCGGGGACCCACCGGACGGGCCACAATATTTCGCGAAAAAAACGTTTCCCGCTGACTGCTGGGACCCACCAGCTGCACCTTCGCACGCAAGGAAGTGCGTCCGGGCAAAAAAAACGATTCGCCCCCTGACTGCTGGGACCCACCAGCTACATCTTCGCACGCAAGGAAG
>NC_057799.1:166205870-166206607 GCF_018294505.1 Triticum aestivum | reverse complement strand
AGGAAGTGCGTCCGGGCAAAAAAAAAACGATTCGCCCCCCTGACTGCTGGGACCCACCAGCTACATCTTTGCACGCAAGGAAGTGCGTCCGGGCAAAAAAACAAAACGATTCGCCCCCCTGACTGCTGGGACCCACCAGCTACATCTTCGCAGGCAAGGAAGTGCCTGACAGTCGGGACCCACCTGGTCGAAGCGTACGTACCGTTGTCATTCTGGTTGCGAATGTGTACGTACATATATACTGGTGGATGTAGAGGCGCGCACGTGTCATAGTAGAGGCGCGCACGTAACATGTACACGTACGTACAGCGGCGAGGGTGCAAGAAAGAAAATACGGCCACGTACGTACATACGGGCAGGGTCTCTAACGCCTATCACGCATACGTACATGGCTGGGTCGGAACGGAGAAACAGCATCGTCGTCGTGTTCATGGGGAGCCAACCGGCTGGGTCGGAACGGAATGCGTGGTCGTGTTCATCGGGAGGGCTTGGACGGAATAGGCGATGGAAACGTGGCCTGGCATACCGCACAACGGAGGAAACGGCCTTGTGTTCGACCGGCCACGTTCGAAACGGGGTCCTGTTGATCGGGAGGGGCCTGGCGTACCGCAAAACGGAGGAAACGGACCTCCTACGGTCGAAACGGGGGTCCTGTTGATCGGGAGGGGTGTGGCGTACCGCAAAACGGACGAAAGGACTTGTGTTGGAGCGCTACGGTCGAAACGGGGGTCCTGTTC
>NC_057799.1:166201886-166205206 GCF_018294505.1 Triticum aestivum | reverse complement strand
CAACGCTCACTGTTCATCCCAGAGGCAGCATCGATCGGCTTCGGTTAGCAGCAGTAGCGAAGGAATCGCTCCATCGGGTTCAGTTAACAGCCATCGATCGATCGCTTGGGTTCAGTAACGCGTAGCCTGCAGTGCAATCGCTCGGGTTCAGTTAGAGCCCAACGCCTCGCTCGGCTTCAGTTAGAGCCAACGCCTCGCACACACACGCGTACGTACGAGAGAAACGCGCATCGCTCCACCCCCGACCTCCCACCGTAACCGGCAACTCCCCGAAATTTTCCTCCCCCTCGCTTCTACCATGGTTTTTTCCGTCATGGACGGCCCAAAGAATGTCATGCAGCTGCGTCTCCGGCCCGCCCAGGACGAAAAGCCCATTTTCTGTCATGATTTTTTGTCATAGAAGTAGGAGCCCACCACATCTATGATGATACCGGGTTTTGTCACAATTATCGTCATAGAAGTGTCATATGTATGACAGAATTTTTTTTCGTTCGGCCCAAAATGTCACGGATGTGTCTTTTTTTGTAGTGCAAGCTGCCAGAAGCCACGCAGAACAGCCCCCGGCCGTCATGCAGTTCGCCTGGGGTCCCTCGATGCGGTGCAGTGCGTCGCCGGCATTCTGTTCCAGTTCGGGGGTCCCTCATTCCCCTCTGCGTTCTCTCCCTTCCTCGTGCAGTTCGGCAGATCCGTGGTCGTCCACCACTATAGGACTCAGGTGAGCTCCACGATGTTCTCCCCACATGAGCACCTAAAAACTGGTTCTAAGGCCACACTGTGTCTCCGACATGCTCTCCTCCCTCTGGATCTTGTGCTCGAGTGGTATAGGGTGACATACGCTTGCTGCCGTGGGATTTGCAGTTCGTTGGCGGCATGCCCTACTGTTCGTTTAAAAAAAATATGCTTGCAGTATTGGTAGTTTTTGCTTGCAGTGCAGTTTGTCATCGTGCCGTGTCTGCGGAGAACCACCGCACCTCCCTCCCCTCGGGCCTCTACCTTTTCTCCCCACCGACGAACATGCAAACACGGGGCAGGTGAGGGTGCTGTTCGCAGTTTACTCACTTGATTTTGGGAGGAAAAACTGCAGCGGGCTGGCATCTTCATCTTCCTGAGTTCGTCTCAAAAAAAGGGGTGCAGTAAAGTAGACGCCAAAACGACATCTCCCCGTTTCAGTTTTTTGATTTTGGGCAGAATGTTCTAATGAAGTTCAATGTTTGCAGCCCACATTCAGCGGTGTGAGCAGCTCCCAAGGTGCAGTTTGAAGTCCGGTGGTGGCAGTGGTGCAATCCTTTACCATTTTGTGGCTGCCCATGGTTCCTTCCCCCCTTTCTTAGCTCACTTTCTTTTCTCAGCATTGTGAAGGCCGAGAAGTGGATGAGACAAGATAAGCCCGGTGGTTCTTGCAGTTTCTATTGGGTCCTGATGTGGTCACACCATGTGGGTCGCGGCGTGCAGTTCCGAGTGGATGTTGGTGAAGTCGTGTTTGTGTGTGTGTTTCAGTCATGTGTATATAATCTTTTTTTCCTGTTATTATGTGGATGTTTGCTCGTGCAAACTTATATTTAATGTGTCTTTTCATTATTATTTGCATCATTTGTGCAGTGCACTTATCTCCCCCGTGTAGTGCGCTAAACTGTGGCCATGTAGTTCGGCAGCCCCACACCCAAGTGGCATTTTAAATTGTTATTAAATTTGTTGAGAAAAACAAATGCAGTTCGGCAACCCCACGGGTGCAGTACATTTTGTTTTGTAAAAAAATGAGGGAGTACTTGTTAAACATGTTGCAAAACGTGTGGAAAAATTTCCGTTTGACTAAAGAAACCAAGCAATTCGGTTGTCCGTCTGATGCAGTGCGTTTTTAGTCTGAAAGCAGTGCGGTCGGGCATCCGATGCTGTTCATCTCATAAGTGTAAAAGAAAAAAATGTTACCGAAACGACAAAAAAAGGTAATGAGGTTCACTGCTCGATAGTGTTGCGGTTCACGTACGCCCGACGTGAAGTGCACTCTACTTTCTCGTCCTAGAAAAAATTACGTTTGAATAAAAGAAAGCATACAGTTCTCTTACCCGTCTGATGAAGTGCGGTTTTTCGTCCGATGCAGTGCGGTTTTCAGTCGGATGAAGTACCCACGTCGATTTGGGTGTCGCAAAAAACAGTGTCCGCATTTCGGTAAATTTGAAATTCCTCTTAAACCGTACAGAATTAGAGTGAGTGTTCTACATGAAAAAGTTGCGCCTCGTCGATACCTTTCCAACGACGTATGGCTTGAATCATTTTGACCGGCGGTTTGCAAATTTTTTGCAAAAAACGGCCGCTGCCACTAGTTCGTCTGCCGCACGATTTTAAAAATTAACTTAAAACCGTAAGGAATCTTAAAAACATATGAAAGTTGCGCCGTCTCCATAGCTTTCCAACGGGGTATCACACGCTTCGTTTGGACAAACGGTTAAAAAACTAGAGCAAAAACAGTACCGAAAATTTGCAAAAATTTGAAAAATAGAATTCCGCGATTTAGTATTTTTGAAACTGCTCTTAAACCGTAACGAATTAGAAAAAATAGTAGATACGAAAAAGATGCGCCTCAACGATGTCTTTCCAACGGTGTATCATTTGCTTCATTCCGACGAGCGGTTTAGAAAAAATCACGAAAAAACGCTCGCTGCCACTCGTTGTGGGCCGCACCATTTTCAAAACTGCTCTTAAACCACGAGGAATCTCGAAAAGTGTTCAACATGACAAAGTAGCGCCTAATCCATAGCTTTGCAATGGTATATTACACGCCTCATTCCGACAAACGGTTAAAAAATTAGAGCAAAAAAGGTACCGAAAAAACACAGCGCACAGTTTTTTGCGACGAGAAGTTCACTCGCGTGAGTACTGCAACACACTTGGTTCAAACAATGGCATGCACATGCGTTGAGCGTGCAGTGCGGAAGTGTTATCAGAATAGTTATTCTGCTAATATTAGTAGAATAGACCGGCTGTATATATAACACCCTTAAGACCTTATTCTAATAACGCGTACCCTTATTCTGCTAACACCCCATGTCGTGGACTCCACCGAACTGCAACAACAACAAAAAATCCACCCCAGTCCAAGTCTACCTTATCCATCCCCTCCCGACCACCCCACCCCCACCCCCGACCACCTCCCACCACTCGGCGGCGCAGCTCCCTCGTGTCCACCCTCACCTCGCGCACGATTCCCCTCCCACTCCTGTCCTTCTTCTTCATGGCCTCGTGGGAGCCGCCCCCACCACCCGGGCGCTCCTCCTCCTGGCTCCTTCCCTGCCGCGCCATGGCCCTGCCTCCCCGGATCCACT
>NC_057799.1:166195473-166201480 GCF_018294505.1 Triticum aestivum | reverse complement strand
GGCGCCCTCAGATCCACAACTTGCTCGCCCTTCCTCTGCTGGATCCACCGAACCCGCCACCTTCCACCATGGCAACGCTGCCGGGGCCAGGCTCTTCCTCTCCTTCTCCGGCAGGGCGGCCCCATCAAGCAACTCCCCCCACCCGGCGGCCCCATCAAGCAACTCCCCCACCCCTCCGCGGGTTGCTATCGCCGGTCTGTACCTAACCACCGACAGCCACCTCTAGTTGAAGCCATGGCCACCGGCCCTGCTGTGGCTCACCTGCATCGGGCGCTCCTGCCATCGCCGGATCCCGGCATCTCCAACCCTGCGGCATGGAAGACAACATCCCCGGCCATCTGGAAAAGAGGTGGCCGACCCAGTCTGTCAACTCGCTGCATTCCGCACGGGTGGACGTCCACATCACGTCGCCGACTATAGCTGCTAGCCACATCGGCTCGCGCGGTTGCAGTACACTCCCCGCTCGTCGCAGTCTGCACGGTGGGCCTCCCGCAGCACATCACGGCACTAGGTGCAGTCCACTCCCCCTACGTCGTCGGTGAAGATGGTGACAGCGGCCATACTTCTCGCACGCACCCTCCATGGTTTGCCGTCCCAGGTGTGCACCTTTGCATGACCGGCCGACGGTGGAATCGCCTTCAGCACGATGTTGTTTGCCTGCAGTCCGCTTGCTCGTGTGCCTGCAGGTGTGTGTGTGTGTGTGTGTGTGTGTGTGTGTGTGTGTGTGGAACACGACCCGGTGGCGCCCTGGCGATGCAGTCCGGCTGGTGCCGGCGTGCGGTTTCCAGGCGTGACCATGCGTTTATATAGAAAACGGTAGTTCACCGTATCTTCTTTTTCCTCACTGTTCACAATTTTTAGAATTTTAGATTTTGGTTGCAGTGCTATGGGCGCATAGGTGCAGTGCTGTGGGGGTTGGATATGCAGTGCGCCAATGACTTGGCTTGCATTTCACGGAACAAATGTCCGTCATTGTAATTTGTATGTGCATGTACCGTGGAATAAAAAAAAGGAGCAATGCGGTTCTTTCACCCCGTAGTCAGAGACATATCGATCGCAGCTCTCCCAAAACGTGCATTGATGAAAGGAAACAACATTATTTTGTTTGAAGTGTGGCTCACTTGTTTCATCGCCTCAGTGCTCTTCTCTCTCCTAGCAGTTTGCTATGTTGCCAAGTGCAAAACAAGTTGGAAGAAAATAAAATAGGAAAAATATTGATTTTCTCTATGCAGCTCACTCTTGTGCTCGTGCAGTAGAAAAAAGTTGAAAGAAAAATTAATGCAGTACACTTGCCTCGTCTCAGCGGTCAGGGAGCGTTCATAAAAAATGAAAAATAATAGTGCAGTTCACTAACCTCAACCGTGCAAACTTACAAAAGCATTTTCCAAAAAAATGCAGTACACTAGCCTCGATAATTTAGTTTGAACGTATCTATAAAAAGGTTGTTTGAAAACGACAAAAAATCCATTCAGTGCACTTTAATTTCTGTAATGGTTCACTTCCCCTCTGATCTGCACTGCACTCATCCCACAAGGTACCATGTATTTCGTGTTTCATAAAAAAGTTAGAAAAAGGACGAAAGAAATCATGAAGTTCACTTGCATGTGTGTTCCAGTGCGGTTTTCAGTTTGAAGCAGTGCGTTCTTCTACCCGATGCAGTACCCAAGACGATTTTGGCCTCGCGAAAAACAGTGTCCGCCTTTCGGTAATTTCAAAATTGCTCTAAAACCGTAAGGAATTACAGAGCGTGTTCTACATGAAAAAGTTACGCCTCGTCGATATCTTTCCAATGGTGTATAATTTGAATCATTTCGACCAGCCGTTTGCAAAAATTTCGCGAAAAACGGCCGCTGCGTCCCGTCGTCAGCCGCACGATTTTCAAAATTAACTAAAAACCGTAAGGAGTCTTGAAAATATTCCAACATATGAAAGTTGCGCCTTGTCTGTAGCTTTCCAACGGCGTATCATACTCCTTGTTTCGGCAAATGGTACAAAAACTGGAGCTAAAACAGTGCCAAAATTGAAAAAAATTCAAAAAACATAATTCCGCGATTTAGTAAATTTGAAACTGCTCTTAAACTGTAACGAATTAAAAAAATTATAGATATGAAAAAGATGCGCCTCGACCGTATCTTTCCAACGGCGTATCATTTTATTTATTCCGTTGAGCGGTTTAGAAAAAATCGCGAAAATACGCTCACTGTCACTCGTCGTTCGCCGCACCATTTTTGAAACTGCTCTTAAACCGCGAGGAATCTCGAAAAGTGTTCAACATGCCGAAGTTGCGCCTAATCCATAACTTTCCAACAGTATATTATACGCCTCGTTCCGATAAACGGTTAAAAAATTAGAGCGAAAATAGTACCGGAAAAACACTGCATGCAGTTTTTTTCGACACGAAGTTGACTCGTGTGAGTACTGCAGCACACTTGGTTCAAACAATGACGTGCACTTGCGTTGAGCGTCCAGTGCGGAAGTGTTATCAGAATAGTTATTCTGCTAATATTAGCAGAATTGACCGGCTATATATATATATATATATATATATATATATATATATATATATATATATATATATATATATATATATATATATATATGTGTGTGTGTGTGTGTGTGTGTGTGTGTGTGTGTGTTTTCTGTCCTTTACATCATTCACTTATAGCTATGTCTTCTAACTTGCCATTTTCTGAACTAAGTGAATGTGACTCTAACCCCCTCCTTGCTTCTTCCTCAAATTCTATCTATCGAGTCATATGCATTCCGTTGACACATGTCGAATGTCTTCACTGCGTCCTTGTCAGCTGAAGATATAGAGACACACATTTAAGTATGTTTTTAATGCCATATCTCTTTTGCCTGGATACCAGAGAAGCCGGAACGACCACCTGATAAACCAGGCGTGCGTGGGAACATGGAACAACACTCAATGAGTTGCATGCATGCCACGTGTCCATCAGATGTGAACCGCCAGGGGCACCTGCATAATTGCGTTGCGCAGCCCTTCACATTATAAATACACACACGCGCGGTCATTATCTCCTCTTCCCCCTCGCCATCTCGCTCAAACCCTAGCGCCACCGCTAGCTCGCGTCGATGCCGGAGATGAAGCGCTTAGCTGCCGCGACTTCTTCGACGTCGTCCTCACGCCGACCACGGACCTCGTCTTCTCCGCCGCCGCCGTAGGTGTCTTCCGCCGCCAAGTTAGGGCGCGGGATATTGGAATGCTCAGCATCAGTTCTGCCTCGTCAAGCAATTCCTCTATGGTAAATAAATCTCACTTTTTACAGCCTTTTCGATCTGTCAAATCCATCCACTTCAACCAAAAGTGGGTTCTACACTTCCAAATCTAGATCTTTCTCTTTCTGCATCTCATATCTTGCAATGTATATTCACTTATGCTTCATAACTAGTTAGATTCCTCACTTGTACTTATTCATGGATTCGTACAAATCTGGAACCAACTCACTTCAAATAAGTGAATGTCTTCGCACTATGAGGTCATTCTCTTCAAAATCTTCTGAGAATGCATATGACCTCTTCCCCTTCCGTCGCATCTCTAATGCTGTCACAGGTACATGTCCGTGGGAGAATCCCTTGGTTCTCATAGTCTGCATTCATTTGCAGAATTCTTATAGCATCATATTGACACTTATGAAGCCAGCTCTTGTTTGACAACCAGACGGAAGCCTTTCACTGCTTTGAAGCCTCTCTGTTTGAATATAATGGCCACTGACAAATCTGCAAGGAAGGGTGGCAGGTGGCGCCATGCAATACTGCTCTGGATCTGCCTCCCGATCTGTTTGAACTGTACAAGTCAGATCCTGAGGAAAGTTACAACCACCGCAAGACTAGAATACAATGGATCCGAAGATATTGGGCTGAACAGTGGTTGAAGTTAAAACTTCGTCACCCCTGAGTATACTTAAAAGAATGCCATCAAGTGCCTAGGGGGCGATATTCTTTACAAGAATATGCAGCCCAAGTCGAACCCTGGAGCTATTTCCCAAGGCTTCTATCCATGCATGGTCAGAGGACCTCAGCCAGAAAATGCCACCCCATCATCTCTTCTATGGTGTCGTGACAATAATCTCTTCAAGCGCAACTTTTTCAGTTTGCAAAGGAGTTGGCTGCCAAGAACAGGAAGGATCTCGGACTCCACTTCAACCCTGGTCCATCTGCTCCTAGGCCAGATGGCACACGTGACACCAATCCTAATGTCATCGGCCCCTTCAATAGCTTCGATGGGCTCCTATCTCATATTCCTGCATAGAGGGCCACAATAGAGCAATCTGTTAGTGATGCAGACTCTGAGGATGCACCTGCACCACCGAAGCAGCATCAGAAGAAGAAGTCAAAAGCTTCAAAGCCCTCTGCTGCACCAAAAGCTTCGTCTGCGAAGACATTGAAAACTGCACCTCCTGAACTTAGTGTGCAGTCTGAAGATCTATCTCGTGTCTCCAAGAAGATCAAGAAGCCCAAGAAGATTTCAGGGCATGACCTGACTCCCGCTGCCGTTTTGTGCAATGAGGAAAACACCATTGTTCTGTCCAGTGATGAAGATCTTGGTGATGAAGCTCTGGAAATGCTGATCAAGAGCAAGCAAGAGGCTGCGATCTTCCATGATCTGCCACTCTTTGATGCTGATATCCTGAACAACTTCATTGATGAATGGTTTGAGGACCAAAGCATCAACATTGATGATCTGCAGCTGCCAGTGGACATGAGTGTCACATTTCACAGAGCTATTGCCAATGAGCTTGCCTTGGCTCAGTAAATTGTTGAGCTCAAGAACAAGATTGACTACGAGAAGGCACACTTCAAGAAGTACATGGACAAGCTCAGCGTGGCTGATGTGCAAATCTTCAAGAAGATGATGCAAGACCTGAAGGCAGAATTCAACAAGAAGCATGAAGAAGCCAAAGGCTCTCATGAGCGCATGAAGTAATATGCACAGAAATGTGTGCAAGCACACAATGAAGCTGAAAAGAGAAAGGCTCTTGGGCGTCTTGTCATCAACCCCAAGATGACTGCCAAGAAAAATAAGAAGTCTGCTGCAGCCATACCCGAAGCTCCAAGGCAGGAACGACCAAGCATAGTCTTCCCTGCCAGTATGACTGGCTCGAAGCCAAAGGTCCCCTCAGCAGCTTCTGAACTTAAGAAGACAAGGCATGTCGAAGCCGAAACCAGGAAGAGGAAGCTCAAAGATACATCTGATGATGCTCCCTTCAAGAAGACGTTGAAGACAAAGGCTTCAACACTACAAAAAAAAGACACATCCGTGACATTTTGGGCCGAATTTTTTTTCTGTCATACATATGACACTTCTATGATGATAATTGTGACAAAACCCGGTATCATCATAGATGTGGTGGGCTCCTACTTCTATGACAAAAAATCATGATAGAAAATGGGCTTTTCGTCCTGGGCGGGCTGGAGACGCAGCTGCATGACATTCTTTGGGCCGTCCATGACGGAAAAAACCGTGGTAGAAGCGAGGGGGAGGAAAATTTCGGGGAGTTGCCGGTTACGGTGGGAGGTCGGGGGCGGAGCGATGCGCGTTTCTCTCGTACAGGTACGCGCGCGTGTGCGAGGCGTTGGCTCTAACTGAACCCGAGCGAGGCGTTGGGCTCTAACTGAACCCGAGCGATTGCACTGCAGGCTACGCGTTACTGAACCCGAGCGATCGATCGATGGCTGTTAACTGAACCCGATGGAGCGATTCCTTCGCTACTACTGCTAACTGAAGTCGATCGATTGGATGACAGTGAGCGTTGCGGGGGGGTTTGGATGAACAGTGAGCGGTGGCGTTGCCTCTGGATGAACAGGAACCCGTGGTGTGGAGGGCTGGATGAACAGTAGACGGTGGAGGGGTGGCCGTGGAGGGGTGGTTGAACAGGACCCCGTGGTGTGGAGGGCTGGATGAACAGTAGACGGTGGAGGGGTGCCCGTGGAGGGGTGGTTGAACAGTAGCCGGTGGAGTAGCGCGCGGTGGAGGCTGGATGAA
>NC_057799.1:166192737-166194937 GCF_018294505.1 Triticum aestivum | reverse complement strand
GTTTCCTCCGTTTTGCGGTACGCCACACCCCTCCCGATCAACAGGACCCCCGCTTCGACCGTAGGAGGTCCGTTTCCTCCGTTTTGCGGTACGCCACACCCCTCCCGATCAACAGGACCCCGTTCCGAACGTAGGAGGTCAGTTTCCTCCGTTGTGCGGTACGCCAGGCCTCGTTTCCATCGCCTGTTCCGTCCAAGCCCTCCCGATGAACACGACCACGCATTCCGTTCCGACCCAGCCGGTTGGCTCCCACGCGTTCCGTTGCCTCCCGATGAACACGATGCATTCCGTTGCCTCCCCATGAACATGACGCATTCCGTTGCCTCCCCATGAACACGACGACGACTCTGTTTCTCCGTTCCGACCCAGCCATGTACGTATGCGCGAGTAGGCGTTCAAGACCCCGCCCGTATGTACGTACGTGGCCGTATTTTCTTTCTTGCACCCTGGCCGCTGTACGTACGTGTACATGCTACGTGCACGCCTCTACTACGACACGTACGCGCCTCTACTACGACACGTGCGCGCCTCTACATCGACCAGTATATATGTACGTACACGTTCGCGACCAGAATGACAACGCTACGTACGCTTCGACCAGGTGGGTCCCGACTGTCAGGTAGTTCCTTGCGTGCGAAAATGTAGCTGGTGGGTCCCAGCAGTTAGAGGGGCGAATCGTTTTTTTTTCCGGACGCACTTCCTTTGCGTGCGAAGATGTAGCTGGTGGGTCCCAGCAGTTAGGGGGGCGAATCGTTTTTTTTTGCCCGGACGCACTTCCTTGCGTGCGAAGATGTAGCTGGTGGGTCCCAGCGGTTAGGGGGTCGAATCGTTTTTTTGCCCGAACGCACTTCCTTGCGTGCGAAGATGTAGCTGGTGGGTCCCAGTAGTCAGGGGGAAACTTTTTTTCACAAAATACGGTGGCCCGTCCGGTGGGTCCCCGCTGTCAGTTGGAGGAATCATTATTTTTCGCGTAATGAGGAGGCACTTCCTTGCTGCGGCCGTGGACCCAGCTGTCAGCCTCTCCATGTACAGTCCACGTCCGATGGAAGTCGTTCCTTGACCACGTTGACCACGCTGCGCCGATAGCACCACGGCGGTGGACGACGGCGAGGCCTAGGAAGGGGATGACTCGGAGCCGGGGAAGACGCAGCAGTGGATGCCCACGCGAAGAGGAGTACGAGGGTTCACTGGTTCGGCTGCGGTGTGAGGCTGCTGTCGCCGCAGAATAACAGGGGGTGTGGGTGAGTAGAGGGATGGCCTGGCCAGCGGTGGGAGTAGTAGGGGGCGGTGAGGCCTCCGCGGCATCACAGCCGGCCACGGGAGGCAGGAGCACGCGGCACGACCGGCGCTGGTTTGGGCGGCTGGAGCAAGAAGACCAGAGGTTGAAGAAGCACTACAACCGTTGGATGAACATCGTACGGTAACAGGAGCTAGAATCGTTCATATTGAGTAAGTTGACAAAGCCCTCCGTCCCCGTCAACTTGGTAGGCCCACAAGTCAGCCTCCCAGTATGCTGGGTTCCAGCTGGCAGGGTGTAACACCCCGCATGTAACTTGCCATATTTGTAACTCCGACTCTTGCCATTTTCGGCTATGTGATATGTTTTTCCCTTCGTTGTCGGGTTTTTGTCTTTCGTTCTGTATTTTGCCATGTCATGCATTTTCATATCATGTCATCATGTGCATTGCATTCGCATACGTGTTCGTCTCATGCATCCGAGCATTTTCCCCGTTGTCCGTTTTCCAATCCGGCGCTTCTATCTCCTCCGGTGCACCCTTCTAGTTTTCTTTCGTGTGCGTGTATCAAACTTTCTCGGAATGGACCGAGGCTTGTCAAGTGGTCTTAATATACCACCCGGAGACTACCGGTCAAGTTTCGTTCCATTCGGAGGTCGTTTGGTACTCCAACGGTTAACCGGGCATCCGCAAAGTCCATTTGATTGTCCAGCAAAACCCCCCTCTAAAACCAGCCCAAAACCCACCAAACTCTCTTCCATGCTCTAGGTCGTTCGATCATGATCGTGTGGGCGAAAACCGCACCTCATTTGGAGTCTCCTAGCTCCCTCTACCTATTTATATGTGGGCATGCCGAAAAACGAAATCACAGATGAACCCTAACCCTCTCCCTCCGCGCCGCGCCGGACGCGTCCGCTCCGGCCGGACAACGTCCGCCCGCCTCCGGCCTCCCACCGCGCCGGCCC